>NW_027361722.1:10257500-10472500 GCF_039654945.1 Dendrobates tinctorius
CACTTCTTCCTGGGTTAGGCAGGTGATACTTCATGGGGAGTTTACATTATCACTCTGCATTTCCCCTGGCAAATCCTTTTCCTGTGTGAACACTGTTGAGAAAAAAGTATTTAAAACATTTGCTTCTCCCACATCGCTCTCTATGATTTCACCCTCATTGTTCTTTAAAGGGCCGACACCATCAATTTTAATCATTTTACTGTTTATATAACTAAAGAATAGTTTGGGGTTTGTTTTACTTTCCTTAGCAATGAGTCTCTCAGTTTCCACTTTTGCTAAATGTATTTGTTTTTTACACATTTTATTTTTTTCTCTATAACTTTTTAATGCTTCTTCATTGCCTTCTTGCTTTAGTTTCTTAAATGCCTTGTTCTTGTTATTTATTGCCCTTTTTACATCCTTATTTAGCCACATTGGTGTTCTCCTGTTCCTAGCCCTTTTATTTTATGATCCACTCTCGCCTGGATTACTGCAACGCTCTATTAATTGGCCTCCCCGTTCCTCGACTTTCCCCTCTCCAGTCCATCCTTAATGCAGCAGCCGGGGTCATCCATCTGGCTAATCGGTACTCGGACGCATCCGCTCTTCGCCAGTCCTTACATTGGCTGTTCATTCATTATAGGATCCAATTCTAAGTACTTGTTCTCACCCACAAAGCTCTCCACAGTGCGGCACCCCCCTACATCTCCTCCCTCATTTCTGTCTATCGGCCTAACCGACCGCTGCGCTCTGCAAACAACTTTCGACTAACCTCTGCTCTAATCCGTACCTCCCACAACCCAACTCCAAGAGTTCTCCCGCGCTGCACCAATCCTCTGGAATGCTCTACCACAAGAAATTAGGACTATCCACAATTTGCATATTTCAGGCGCTCCCTCAAAACACATTTTTTCCATGCGGCCTATCACATTCCCTAATCAAAGTTATTCTATGTGTAGTTGTGTGTGAGTGTAGCCCATTCACTATCTCCATCCACCCCTCACTCCCTCAAGATGGCTGGACCTTCATTGTAAATACACACCTGTACTTTGTATCTCCCCCACCTCATTGTAGATTGTAAGCTCTCACCAGCAGGGGCGGCTTATTGTGCTTTAATTATTGTATTGTTAACGTTATTACTTATGACTTGTGTTTTGAAATTGTTAAACTGTAAAACGCTGCGGAATATGTTGGCGCTATATAAATAAAGATTGTTATTATTATTATGATTTCCGTACCCACTGTATGTACACAGTGACAGTGACAGTGACAGTGACAGTGACTGCACCAGCAGGATAGTGAGTGCAGCTCTGGAGTATAATACTGGTTATAACTCAGGATCAGTAATGTAATGTATGTACACAGTGACTGCACCAGCAGAATAGTGAGTGCAGCTCTGGAGTATAATACAGGATGTAACTCAGGATCAGTAATGTAATGTATGTACACAGTGACTGCACCAGCAGAATAGTGAGTGCAGCTCTGGGGTATAATACAGGATGTAACTCAGGATCAGTAATGTAATGTATGTACACAGTGACTGCACCAGCAGAATAGTGAGTGCAGCTCTGGGGTATAATACAGGATGTAACTCAGGATCAGTAATGTAATGTATGTACACAGTGACTGCACCAGCAGAATAGTGAGTGCAGCTCTGGAGTATAATACAAGATGTAACTCAGGATCAGTAATGTAATGTATGTACACAGTGACTGCACCAGCAGAATAATGAGTGCAGCTCTGGGGTATAATACAGGATGTAACTCAGGATCAGTAATGTAATGCATGTACGCAGTGACTGCACCAGCAGAATAGTGTGTGCAGCTCTGGGGTATAATACAGGATGTAACTCAGGATCAGTAATGTAATGTATGTACACAGTGACTGCACCAGCAGAATAGTGAGTGCAGCTCTGGAGTATAATACAGGATGTAACTCAGGATCAGTAATGTAATGTATGTACACAGTGACTGTACCAGCAGAATAGTGAGTGCAGCTCTGGAGTATAATACAGGATGTAACTCAGGATCAGTAATGTAATGTATGTACTCAGTGACTGCACCAGCAGAATAGTGAGTGCAGCTCTGGAGTATAATACAGGATGTAACTCAGGATCAGTAATGTAATGTACGTACACAGTGACTGCACCAGCAGAATAGTGAGCGCAGCTCTGGAGTATAATACAGGATGAAACTCAGGATCAGTAATTTAATGTATGTACACAGTGACTGCACCAGCAGAATAGTGAGTGCAGCTCTGGAGTATAATACAGGATGTAACTCAGGATCAGTAATGTAATGTATGTACACAGTGACTGCACCAGCAGAATAGTGAGTGCAGCTCTGGGGTATAATACAGGATGTAACTCAGGATCAGTAATGTAATGTATGTACACAGTGGCGGCACCAGCAGAATAGTGAGTGCAGCTCTGGAGTGTAATACAGAATGTAACTCAGGATCAGTAATGTAATGTATGTACACAGTGACTGCACCAGCAGAATAGTGAGTGCAGCTCTGGGGTATAATACAGGATGTAACTCAGGATCAGTAATGTAATGTATGTACACAGTGACTGCACCAGCAGAATAGTGAGTGCAGCTCTGGAGTATAATACAGGAGGTAACTCAGGATCAGTAATGTAATGTACGTACGCTGTGATACAGATTTGTATTTGTTGGTCTTTTTGTGAACACAGTCTGTAATCTAATCTTTCGGTGGAGGCTACATGCAGTTATTATCATGGTTCTCGTATTGTTCTCTATTTTCTTATGTCTTTGTACAGTGATATAAATTGATCAGTTATCGCTGTGGTATCAAAAAGATGGAGACGTTAACTTGTCCATGACTCCCAAATGATAGACATTCAGGGTTGTTTTAGTGAAGGTCTAATGTACACTCTCTGTCAATTTTCCACCATTTGTTCGATTTTTCTACTTTATTCCTTTGAGGTCGCCGTGATCTACCTGACAGCTATAATATGTGTTTTTCCATTCCAGCAGGTTCACGTTATATATTTCTTAGTGTTTATGAAAAAAAATAACAAATTTATACTTGCACGTCCATGTTAGCGTCCTCTGGTTTTTGTCCTAAGATAAAGAGAGATCTTTCGGTGGCATTGAATGGATGCGCCCGTCCCCGCTCCTGACGGACCTTCCGCCACATCTGATGAATATGCCACAGGAGTCAAATATTTCCAAACTGTCAGGGGAAAGCACACAGAGTGCGGACTATTCCTTGTCACTGAAGAATGAACTATAGACGTCAAGCTCCGGCACGGGCCCTTACAGGTGCTGGAGGCGAAGGCTGCCCTTATCTACCAATACTTCAGCTGCCATTAGACACCGGCGGAACAGCCCAGACTGATTACAGAAAAAAAACTTTGATAACAAAATTCATCCTAAGAGAATACATTTGCTTTGATCTATAGACTGGAAAAAATAATAGAGATCGTGGAGAGTAATACCAGCTGGATACGCAGTAAAGGCGAGAGGAGCAAGATTTACAAGGGACCCTGAAATTGTTCTTGGGAGGGAGTCAACGTTTACAAAGGAAGAGACATCTCCTTATTCATGACGCTCTTCTTCTAGATATTGTATGGTTTACTTCAATTATTGGGTAAAATTCAATGAATACCTAACATAAGAGGGCTTGACCAATGCTGGCGAATTTACCTAGGCAAAAATGGTGATGGTGGTCCCTTTATCAATACCAGTGTCGTTTAATTTGTGGCCAATCATACACTTGCTGCAAACGTTAGCAAGATCTTCTCATAATATAACATGCAAGGGAGAGGAACACTGTCTTGTGTGGAATTTAAGTAAGCCAGACGTCGCGAGTTTACCATGACAGAAGACCGCAGTGCCTGATTTCTCCTACTCCTGCACTGATTACAATCACTTCACCTTCATATTAAATGGTGTCAATTTCTTTTAGCAGTGCATTGGTTAATCTGCTCAGGGAAGAGCTCCTGGAAGCTTTCCTGCATTAAGGATCTCAGCTGTTCATTGTTAGTCACGCTCATCTCCTTTATAATCTGGGCCCTGGCTAGCACTCATTGTCAGAGTAGCTTATAATGCATGGCTGGAGGATGTTGCTGGTTGTTATTGCAGAAGGTGTTTGTTGCATTTATCTGAGACTGTTGCTAGGTTTTCAGCCTGTGATAGTTCCCTTTCTTCTCCTACTTTGCTTTAACCCATCCTCCACTGCCCAGTGTATTCCCCTGTTATATGTGTAAGTATATTTGCATGTTTGGCATTTTCTGTTATGCCTGTTCGTATTACCTTTTTAGTCTTGACACTACTACTCCCCTCTTACATGAGTGGTGGAAGGGCACAGGCTGAGGGCGCATTCAGGAGCTAAGGCAAGGTACGTGGCCATGGCATCTTCACCATCAGAAGTAATCCGGGGAACATGGCAAGCTAGGGCACCCCTAGCATTAGGGACAGGGAAGGAGCCCCTGGTCCTGGGACACCCGTCAACAGAGTCAAGACACCAGATCCTTTGTCCCCTCTGAGGAGCTGTCTAGGCTCTGTCTCAGAACCTGCACCCTACAGTTATATTCATCGCTAACTTTTCTTACATTTGGTCAATAAGTCTAATTTCTCATTACACAAAATCCCTACAACACTACAACATGCTAGAAACACCCTAGAAAGACTGCAATTCACATCACACCCATTAGGGTGATCCATAAAAAAATTATGGTACGAGTATCCTGCCGAGTTTTTCAAGGTGAAGATACTCCAGGAAAACTCAGGCGGTCTTTTTCTTGAAGCATCTTTTCCAGCATCTTCTCACGTTTTTGCAACGACTCCGCTGCAAGCTTTTTTTTTTTTTGCAATAATTTAGAGTATAAATGGCGAGCGACTTCCAAACCACCCAAAGAAGGAGCAGGTTACTTCATTTAGTCGTTTCACAGCTTTCGAAGCCTGAAATGTGTAAAAGAAGCTGCAAAAGACTGAACATATGTAGAACAAGTCATTGTGGCATTGCTGTTCATCGGTTCATTCTTTATAGCTTCTTTTTTAGCTCTTTTTCAGATAGGTTTTTAGTTTTATCCATGAGAAAAGGTGAAGGAGGACACAGCTGTATTCAACAGGCTCTCACATGGAACTTTATGACCAGTGGTCATACTTTGCGTCAACGAATTTGCAATTTTCACACCGACACAACCACTTCTGACTTACAATATCTATACAATATGAGTGTAGCACTCAGTATCAGTCTTGGCCTATAGATATCATCATAAGCAACGTTTGCTTAGAGCCTTCTTTATGATTTGGCCAGTTTTTAATTTGTCCCCCTATACTTGTTTTCTATCGCGATAGCTCTACCGGAATACTCTATTTATGACTATTTATGACACATTTCCAAAAATGATCCAATACCTAATTATACAACGCGTTCTTCTAACCCTCCAGTAATAGAAGCATTTCATCCAAGGACGTAAGACGGTTTCCCCTTAGCGAGATTAAGGTCTAAATCCTGATTTACCCAGCGACATGTGTCCCATTGTGTTAAAATGTAGCAGACGTCCTCGCAAATGGATGCGCGGTGAGAAGGAATGAGACGGAAATGAAGCCAATTAAAAAGAGTAAATTGGGTCTTTAATCACTCCGACCGCATTTATTGAGTTGGACAGGGGTCTTTGAAGTTGACTGTTTATATTGCATCGGTGGTACATGCAGCCTCCTGACTGTCGAAGGACTCATCAGATCCATCATTTTTCCATTAGCTTGGTCTCTCTTCAACTTTTTCCAATGAATGAAACCCCCTCGGTTATTCACAGCGCAGACAGGAGATTAAACACAACCCAGATGAAGGCTGAGAAAATGCCGAAATTAAGTGACACCTTGCCATTCCATTGAACAGGCTTGCTTCGTTCTATCACACATCTGCACAATTTCAATCTGACCAGTGATCCAAGAAGAAGAAATATGACCTCCTTCTACTGTTCCTTCTTTCTCTCGCTTTCTTCTCTCCCTTTCATCGTTTGTTCCTGTCCCTTTAGAAAAGCTTCCTGCAAATATGTACATCGCAATCTTTGGGGAAATATAAGAAAGAAGCTTCCTTCAGAGGGGAAATGCCAAATGTGACACTTGACAATATCCGTATCTCAGATGCGTCCAAAGATTTTTCGAGGCTGAGATAGTGATGAGGGATTATCCTAATGGCAGGTGTTTGGTGAGAATGACTTGTCACGTTGGGCATGTCCTGAAAGGGATATGCATACAATAAACCTTGCTCTGTGTGAACTGGGCAATTAGATATCATTCAATCTCTCCGAGACTTAAAATGGCAACATTGTGATATTGTGATTATCTTTGATTGTCTTCAGGGTTCAGGATGTGAGAACATCACAATTTTACCCAAATTTTGAAGAAAAAAAAAAGAAAAGCTAATGAACTTATGAAAACTGAAAGGAGTTAAAAAGATAGAAAAATGTAAAACTATTTTAAAATACTTTCGAAAATGGGCGCAAGTCGGTGGTGAAAAAAAATGAACAATTTTCTACCAGTGCTTCACCTCCATACTCCGCATTATGTTCCTCACCAGTCTTCTGGCTTCTCCATCTGAAAGGGGCATTGTCGGCTGGCTTAAGCCTTCGGAATTCACCACTCGGGCCAGAAGATACATTGTTTCTTCTGGCTCAAATAGAATAATCAGGAATGATGATCATTTGCAGCAGTCACGTGAGGTCCCACAAAGGAAAAAGAAACCTGGAGACTGCTAGGCGAAAGAATGCAGCAGGAGGAGAAGCTCTGGTCAAGTTGGGGAGCATCAATGTATTCTTTATTTTACAAATGTCTGCAGGGTTGCTAAGACAAAAAGATATTTTAGGCATAGTAGTTAAAATTTATTTTGGTTGGTCCCAAGAGACTCTCAAACACCCCTCCTGTGACTCTCATGCTCTCCATTCTTTGGCCTTCACTGGTCTATCCATAATCAACCTTCTGGTCTAGATGCTGTCATGGGCAACAAAGTGAGTCCCTTTTACCCAAATATTGGCAAGATGAGTATAGCGGATAAACATTTTCCAAAACTGCCCCCCCGTAGCCCAGCGAGCCATAGCATTCTCACAGTTTGTCTGGTGTTTGTGTCCTCCACCAACTAGGTTTACAGTAAAGTAACGGAATAAAGTAGAGAAGACACAACTGCTCCATCATCTACTAAGTAGTCATCCGATGGAGCGGTCCCCTTCTGCTGGAAATATTATGATTGTCATTTAACCTTACTTTAGAATGCGTAATCGAAGAAGTTTGGAAAAAAAAAAAGTAAGAGCAAAAAATCCATCTCTTCTTCCCGTCTCGGCATTTGCTGTCACTCTCAGGGTAAGCGGTATTGATCACATTGTGGCATTTACTCTGGAGTCCCATCTCACTTATGAACTGGTTTTATTCCAGCGTACTATGTTAAAATGAAACCTCTCCAGATCTGACAATCCCGACCTCGTTCTGGACTCAGGAATCATCTGACAAAAGTCTGGCAGGATTTTCTACGATTGGTGATTATCATTCTTGCAAACACACTATCGTATAATTCTCTGACAGTCTGAATTGATGGGATTCTTTGGTGTGATGAGGCAGGAGCCGATGCAAGGCAATTACCTGACATGGACAAGTTCTTAAACCATACTTACGAAGACAATTTACGGCAATCTGATCTGTAATGTGTCATTACAATACCACAACACATGGTGGTGGTGAAGTTGGAGGCATCTGTACGCCATTTTGAAACTTAGTTGAGACTCTTAGAGAGAGTTATTCCCATCTAAGAAAACCATCTCTTATCCCAAGAATGGAGCCCTCAGGTTCCTCAATGGAGAGATGACTTCACCCCACTTTCAGTATCATCTTCTGTACTACCAGAGAGAGCGAGTGATTTGTACCAGGCCACGCCTAAGTTGCCCTTTAGACAATGAATCGAGCAGTGGAATTCATTTACAACCATTACTAATTTTAAACTTGTACACATCAAAGCCCCATGGTTGGATTTGTTGGGGTTCCTAGTGAGGAGACTCCCATCATTCCTGTGCTAACATGGGAAAAATCTGTGATTTAATTAGAGATGACTCTGAGCCAATTAATTTGTAACAAATTTAATTAATTGAATTTCACAAAAACATTAGATTTACCAAATGTTTACCCTGTCCAAATCTCTAGTCTTCACTTTGGATCTTCTTTTGGGTTTCGACTCGGATGTTATGGCCTTTGGAGTTCACATTGGATGTTTTGGACTCCCATATTCTGGGCTTCAATTTGGATCTTTGGGTCTTCTGGGCTTCACTTTGAATCTTCCTGTCTCTGGTCTTCACTGTGGATCTTCTGGCCTCCAGCCTTCTGGTCTTTGCGTCACATCTTCCAGCCTCTGGTCAGGACTTCACTTTGGATCTTTTGTCTTCCGGTCTTCTGGGTAATTGATTTTGAAATTCTGGCTTTTTGACTTTGCATTGGATATTTCCTTCTCTAGATTTCACTCACTTTGGATTTATGGGTTTCCAGTCATATGGTCTTTGCTTTGGATCTCCAGGCCTCTGGTCTTCTGGTCTTTACTTTGTATCTTACAGGATGTGGTCATCATAGCTTCCAGTGCTGACTAGGCGTTAGGTAGTAATATGGGACATGACAAATGTCATTCAAGAGTGTCACGCCTCACATAATCATGTGAGACCTCTAGTGAGATCTGGAATACTCAAAGATCAGAGGCAGGAAGATTCCCAGACTAGAAGACCAAATGATTGCCAATTCCCCACCATTTAGTCTGTTAACAAATTAAGAGACCTAATTGTAGGCTCTTTACCATGAATAAATGGGCAAGGACTTCAACTGGACTGTGTTCCTTCTGGTGGACGATCATTAAGATGTTAGATGCTAAGAGTAAATTGCTAGGTAAACGGTCTCCTTAGTTCTTAGTTGTTTACGGCTCAGGTATATTACTCATTGGTCTCTTTAAGGAGTTCTGGCTTTACAATATCGAAACCATTCTGAGTATGTATTACAGTATATCACAGGACAGAGAAAAATGAAAACAACTTTAATTGAAAGCTAATTTGTGATCCCACAATTTTGCTGCTGAGATGCACTCAGTGCTCTGTGCATCCAGTAATCTGGTCCGGTCTGGCTGAAGTTTTATGATAATGGGAGCATTAGATGTTCTCTGGTCCCTCGTCGTTACGTTCCGTGAAAGGCACTCTGCCTCCCGATAACAAGCTTGTCCAAATTGTATTCAAACCTGGAGAGCCTATTTAGTTGAGGAGCACCGCATTAACAGAACCGCAATATCAAAGCTGCCCTTAAACACCCATTATCAGCAGTATTAAGGGAGACAGCAAGAGAAGCGGAATTAACTCTGTAAAGGTGGTTATAGCTAATGAGAACGGGTCACTGTTACCACATATTGAGTAATAGCCACAAAAACTGTTACATACTGTTACTGCACAAAGAGGTATTGTAAAAAAAATAATAAATAGTTGGGTTTATATTATCATAGTTCATTGAAAACAAGAAAGAGAGCAAGAAAATAAAAAAAACCTATTTAACATTATTGGAAAATGTGTAAATATATTGCAATGTTTTCTATGTACAAGAATATAACTACTATAATAATTCCCACTATGTACAAGAATATAATTACTATAATACTGTCCCCTATGTACAAGAATATAACTACTATAATACTGCCCCTATGTACAAGAATATAACTACTATAATACTGCTCCTATGTACAAGAATATAACTACTATAATACTGTCCCCTATGTACAAGAATATAACTACTATAATACTGCCCCTATGTACAAGAATATAACTACTATAATACTGCTCCTATGTACAAGAATATAACTACTATAATACTGCCCCTATGTACAAGAATATAACTACTATAATACTGCTCCTATGTACAAGAATATAACTACTATAATACTGCTCCTATGTACAAGAATATAACTACTATAATAATGCCCCTATGTACAAGAATATAATTACTATAATACTGCTGTAACAACCCTGCTGGCATCACTACATGGACTCCCATCCCCCACACACCAACTTACTCACTGCTCCAGGCCATGCTGTGAGTTCTGTCTGCTGCCGGTTCCATGCTCTGTGCCTCTTGCTTCCTGCCTGCTCTCTGCATGCTTCCTGGCTGTGTGCATAGGGGGGCGGTGCCAGAACTCTCTGGTTCTTATTTAATCAGAGTACACCTGTCTAATGTGTCCCTGGCTAATTGCCAAGAGACCTCTAGTATTTAGGGCAGCTCCACCCGGTGGTTGCTGCCTGTGCAATATCTTAACTCAGTTAGCTAGGTCTTTCCCCGGGAAGGAACAACCACAGGAAGGGCAGTCTCCAATGAAGGAAACCACCTATGCCAAAACATGATATCCATCCACAGACAGCTGTTTCAGGGTATTGCCCCTCATCAGTGTGGAGTAGGAAACTGGCCAGTAGGAGCAATGCCTAGTAGAAGACTGTGAAAAATGAGGATGAATGAACTCATGGAGATCAACATGTTTCTAAGACCTGGCTAGTCATTGCTTGCGTTGAGAAACACGTGATGGTGTCTCCGCGGCTTCTGTTTTGCATGTTTTGCATATTTCCCATAAGGGATGGGGGCAGTGCTCCAGAATCACTGCGTTGAGAAACATGTGATGATGTCTCCGCAGTGTTGGATGTTGATCTCCATGAGTTCATTCATCCTCATTTTTCACAGTCTTTTACTAAGCATTGCTCCTACTAGCCAGTTTCCTACTCCACACTGATGAGGGGAAATACCCCGAAACAGCTGTCTGTGGATGGATACCATGTTTTGGCATAGGTGGTTTCCTTCATTGGAGACTGCCCTTCCCGTGGTTGTTCTTTCCCGGGGAAAGACCTGGCTAGTCATTGCTTGCGTTGAGAAACATGTGATGGTGTCTCCGCGGCTTGTGTTTTGCATGTTTTTACATATTTCAAATAAGGGATTGGGGCATTGCTCTTGAATCACTGCGTTGAGAAACATGTGATGGTGTCTCCGCAGTGTTGGATGTTGATCTCCATGAGTTCATTCATCCTCATTTTTCACATTAACTCAGTTAGTGTCTTGCTGCTGAGCTGCCAGGTCCTGTCCTGTGCTTCCTAAGTCCTGTATCTGTGGTTGTCTGTCTGCCCTCCAGGAGGCAGAATATTCTGGTCTCTGTGCTTTTGCTCTTTGCTTTGTTTTGTACCTGTCCTTTCTGCCCTCCAGGAGGTGCTATATCTGAGTCTCTGTGTCTTTGTTCCTGTACCTTGTCTCACACCATTGACTAGTCTGAACTCTGTCCTACCTCTGTCTGTTGGTCTCCTTGTCTGTACTCCTTTCCCTGCCATGTCTATCCTTGTGTACTTTCTTTCTGCCTTGGCTCCGCACTCCTGTGGTTCTGCCTTGGCTCCGCACTCTTGCAGTTCTGCCTGTGCTCCACACTCCTGGGGTTCTGCCTGTGCTCCGCACTCCCACGGTTCTGCATGTGCTACGCACTTCTGCGGTTCGGCCTGTGCTCTGCTTCTGCTGCTGCGGAACCTCTTGCTGCAAACTGCAGTTCCTTCCCGCAGTCTCCAGTGTGAACAGGTCCAAACCTGTTTCCTCATACCTGTCCATATTTCCATCCTACCTGTATCGGTTCCTACACCTCCTGTGTGAACAGGACCCTGCCTATTCCATACACCACTCCTTCCTGTCCATGTCCCTGTGCCTTTCGAGTTTGTCTCTGCCCCTGTCTCAGCCGTGCCTGCCTGCCAGTGTCTCAGCCTTGCCCGCCAGCCAGTGTCTCAGCCTTGCCCGCCAGCCAGTGTCTCAGCCGTGCCCGCCTGCCAGTGTCTCAGCTGTTGCTGCCTGCCAGAGTACCAGCCGAGCCTGCCATGTTTACTTGCCTATCTGCTAGCCTTGCCTGTTGCCTGCACCTGTCCTAGAGTTCTGTCTCCCCAGTGGGATCAGCAGCCACAACCAGACACCACCCTGGAGTGGCACCTGGCAGCTACCTTCCGTACAAGCCTGACCTCACCATCAGAGGCTCCAATGAACTCCAAGGTAGCTGTCCTAGTCATGCTCCTTCCAGGGTAGTCTCGCACGCACCAATATAACTACTATAATACTGCTCCTATATACAAAAATATAACTACTATAATAATGCTCCTATGTACAAGAATATAACTACTATAATACTGCTCCTATGTACAAGAATATAACTAGTATAATACTGCCCCTATGTACAAGAATATAACTACTATAATACTGCTCCTATGTACAAGAATATAACTACTATAATACTGCCTCCTATGTACAAGAGTATAACTACTATAATACTGCTCCTATGTACAAGAATATAACTACTATAATACTGCCCCTATGTACAAGAATATAACTACTATAATACTGCTCCTATATACAAGAATATAACTACTATAATACTGCCCCTATGTACAGGAATATAACTACTATAATACTGCTCCTATGTACAAGAATATAACTACTATAATACTGCCCCTATATACAAGAATATAACTACTATAATACTGCTCCTATGTACAAGAATATAACTACTATAATACTGCTCCTATGTACAAGAATATAACTACTATAATACTGCCCCCTATGTATAAGAATATAACTACTATAATACTGCCCCTATATAGAAGAATATAACTACTATAATACTGCTCCTATGTACAAGAATATAACTACTATAATACTGCCCCCTATGTATAAGAATATAACTACTATAATACTGCCCCCTATGTACAAGAATATAACTGCTATAATACTACCCCCTATATACAAGAATATAACTACTATAATACTGCCCCCTATGTACAAGAATATAACTACTATAATACTGCTCCTATGTACAAGAATATAACTACTATAATACTGCCCCTATGTACAAGAATATAACTACTATAATACTGCCCCCTATGTACAAGAATATAACTACTATAATACTGCTCCTATGTACAAGAATATAACTACTATAATACTGCTCCTATGTACAGGAATATAACTACTATAATACTGCAGTCTCGAAAAGTAAAATTATGTTATTTATTGTATACCATTTTCTGACCTTTTCCCTTTACGATTTCCATTTTACAGTTTTAGTCTCCTTTTATCTGTTTGGGTTATTCTGCTTTTTCCTTCACACTCGCTCATTTTCCAATTAATCAGTGAATGGCTGTGTTTCTTGTTGGCGTTACATAAGCCGGGCCGCTGTGTACGAGGAGCGCAGATACTGCCGGTATAAGTCTTGTGTGCTGTGAACTATCATGAGACTCAATTAGTTTTCTCCATAATCTGCTTATACATAGCGGAAGTGGAATACGGCCACAATGCATTCGCAGCATCGTGTATTCTGAGGAGCTCACCCTGTTCCAGTCTTTACTAATCAGTCTATCCTTTTGAAGGCTGATACAATTTTCCATGGCTTTAATTCAAAGTAGAGCCTGAAGAAAAAAAAAGAAGAAAAACCTGGGGGGTGTCTAATTCTGCCGAGTCCCCAAAGCAAACTGGAGACGTACAGTATCAAACAAGAAAAGATGCCTCCTCCAGCCGGCTCCTCCGCGGAGAGTGCACCGCGGTGCGGCCTTTCAATGGCCGCAGAATATATCTTAATTAACAGGAAAATTGAGAGATCAATGCGAGTCATTGCGGAAGGAGCACGCTGGGGAACTCTGGGCCGGAGACCAAGGCATGGTATGGAGAAGTGACATTCAGGGGGAAGCGGGCATGCAGCGCGGAACACCTGCACAATTAGGGAAGGTCCTGGCGCAGGCTGCGCCACAAAGGACTGACCGCCACATCTAAGCAGGGGGGACAGAAATTGGTACGCTCAGACATAAGAAAATTACATGTAAAATATATATATATATATATAAAAATAATAATAAATAATAATATAAAATAAGAACAAAACAACATAATATATAAAAAATAGAAAATAGATAAATAATAATATATAAATAAGAAAAAAATAAACATAAATAAAAAATAGAAAAGAGATAATAAATAATAATATATATGAAAAAAATTATTTAAAAAATAGAAAAAAAGATAAATAATAATGTATAAATAATAAAAAACATAATAAAAAATAGAAAAAAATAATAAATCTAATATACAAAGCTCAAGTGTGTGTATGTGTGTATGTCCGGGATTGGCATCCGCACTGTCGCAGCTACAGCCAGAAAATTTGGCACAGTCACACATCTGGACCCCGAGTATGTCCTAGGCTATGTTGTGAGGTGAAATTTTAACCCCGCGCGTTCCAATTTAGCCCCTATCTACATAATGGGGAAAAAGTGTGTGTGTGTATCAAGCCCCACCCCTCATTATGATGTCATAATGGTTGCCATGGCGACGCTGATGTCATCATAGGTTGCAAGCCCCACCGCTCATTATGATGTCATAATGGTTGACTATGGGATGGAGGATGTGTGATGGGTATATGGGCACTGGACTATGGGATGGAGGATATGTATGATGGGTATATGGGCACGGGACTATGGGATGGAGGATGTGTGATGGGTATATGGGCACTGGACAATGGGATGGAGGATATGTATGACGGGTATATGGGCACTGGACCATGGGATGGAGGATATGTATGACGGGTATATGGGCACTGGACTATGGGATGGAGGATATGTATGATGGGTATATGGGCATGGGACTATGGGATGGAGGATATGTATGACGGGTATATGGGCACGGGACTATGGGATGGAGGATGTGTGATGGGTATATGGGCACTGGACCATGGGATGGAGGATATGTATGACGGGTATATGGGCACGGGACTATGGGATGGAGGATGTGTGATGGGTATATGGGCACTGGACAATGGGATGGAGGATATGTATGATGGGTATATTGGCACGGGACTATGGGATGGAGGATGTGTGATGGGTATATGGGCACTGGACAATGGGATGGAGGATATGTATGATGGGTATATGGGCACGGGACTATGGGATGGCGGATATGTATGACGGGTATATGGGCACGGGACTATGGGATGGCGGATATGTATATGGGCACGGGTGTTATGAGTTCATTTTCTCCTTCACCTCTGATGTCTGATGAACTCCCTCTGCTGGTGAAAGGAGGTAGTGAAATTGATCTGGATGGGAAGAACCTGCCATCTGAACAGGTGGAGTGTGATTGGACATCCGGAATTTCTGAGTGGATATAAGGCAGCCGACGCCCTGCAGGGTTGCTGGTGATCCTTTCTGCTCTGAGCTCTGGAATCCAGTTTAGTTCCTGTCTACTAAAAGCTAAGTTTTTGCTCTGCTATTTTTCCATGAGATTTTGTCTGGTTTCCTTAGTTTTTGTATTCAGCCAGTCATGGTTGGGACGGGCTGAACTCCATTTTTGTCTCTGATCAGTTGATCTCTTTACTCTGTCTTCAGAATATACCTGAGTGCTGATATAGTGATTTTGAAGTCTAGTGACTTCAGGGCCTTTTCTGTCAGACGTGTTGGGCATTATTTTTGGCAGGGTTTTTTGCGGATTGCAGCCAGCATCTTTTCTGTCCTTTCCTATCTAGTTAGTTGGGCCCCATCATTTGCTCAGCCTGTCTTTCTGTCTGTGTTTGTGATTTCATCTGTTTTTCACCGACAATACATGTTGGGGGCTGTCTATTGCTTTGGGGCCTGCTCTGGGGCAGTTTAGATTTCCCCTTTCTTTCTTTAGGCTTATTTAGCTCTCCGGCTGTGACGAGGGGTCTAGGGCACCGTAGGAGCCCCCCTAGCGACTTCAGGGCCTGTTTTTCCTATCAGATGGTTGGGACATTTTTCGGTAGGGTTTTTTGCGGAATGCAGACAGCAGCTTTTCTATCCTGTCCTTTTTAGTTAGCTTGGGCCCCATCATTTGCTCAACCTTTCTTTCTATCTGTGTTAGTGTTTTCATCTTGCTTCACCGTCATTATATGTTGGGGGCTGCCTATTGCTTTGGGGGTCTGCTCTGGGGCAGTTTAGATTTCCCCTTTCTTTCTTTAGGCCTATTTAGTTCTCCGGCTGTGATCGAGGGGTCTGGGGCATTGTAGGAGCCCCCCACGGCTACTGTTAGTTGTGGTGAATAGGATCAGGGGTCTGCAATCTGCTAGCTACCAACCTCTCCGGTTTTCTGGACTTAGCTTGTGTTTTTGCTTTTTCCTCCTCCGGTGACTCATTCATAACACACGGGACTATGGGATGGAGGATGTGTGATGGGTATATGGGCACTGGACTATGGGATGGAGGATATGTATGATGGGTATATGGGCACGGGACTATGGGATGGTGGATATGTATGATGGGTATATGGGCACGGGACTATGGGATGGAGGATAATAATAATTTGCCAAAGCTAACCACAGTTAGATACTATGCCCGGGCAGCGCCGGGCTCTTCAGCTAGTATATATATATAGATAACGAAAAAACAAAACATAATATTATTTAAAAAATAGAAAAGATAAATAATAATGTATAAATAATAAACATCATAATAAATAAAAAATAGAAAAAAATAATAAATAATTATATATAAATAGTAAAAAACAAAACCTATTATTTAAAAAAAGAAAAAAAAAGATAAACAATATGTTTTATCTATGGCATCATGTAGTAGCAAAGCTAAAGGGAACGGTGTTCTTGGAAATTAAAGGTCTTCGGTCCTTCTACCACCCCTGGAGCTCCCTTTGGCTTTATCCCATAATGCATTATTAAGATCTCAGGTTTTATTTACATGATCGTGTTGCAAAAAAATAAATTTGTGAAAACAGTGATACATAGAACACATAAGCGGCTTTCTTACATTTTCTACCCTTTTTTTCTGTGTTTTTTTGTTTACTCACTTCCGTAGACTGGAATTGTCGTGTCTGACCTGCAAACATTGGCCAGAATAGGACATGCAGTGAGGTTTTTCTCATAAGGGACAGATGGGATTTGCAAAGAGCTCCACTGGATCTGCACGAAGCAGAAGGACAAGAAAAAATTATTGCAAATGTCTAGATGCAGAATTATTAGTAAATCTGTCCCGATATTCTATTCTTTTTTAGGATGATGTATCTATTACTGAGATCTTACACATGTGACATCATAAAGAATGGCACAGAACATGGACAATAAACTTCAGACGATGTTACAGAAGAAATATGAAGTCACACACGATACAGGGAGTATAAGAGGCCATAAAACATGAGGCTGGTAAATCACCGATGGCCTCATGTAGAGACACAAAATCCTCATTATACAGCAGTGAAGCCATGGATCTGCCGGCTGCTTAGTTACATGACAAAGGTAACATGAGGCCCCGGCGCTCCCATCGAGGGCTCCATCTGTGTCCGTGTGATCTTCTCTGGCAGGGTAATTTAGAGCCATCAGAGGAGTCGCTGTGCAGCGCAGGAGGTCAGCGCCAGACACATGATTAGCACTGATCTATTATTTCATATCGATAAGCGGATAATACAAAAATGGACATTTTATTCATTTTATTACTTTTTACATTTTTGTGGCTTCAGGATGGAGCAGAGATATCATCATACTCCTCTGAATCTATATTGAGCTTCCTGCACACACCTTATATGAATTACTAAAATGAGACCAGAAAAGAAAATGGCGATTGGTTTCTGTTAATTTCTGGTTTACTAAAAGGAGCTATCATGATGCAAACCTATAAAGCCATCTAACCCTACAGGGCTACTACTACTACTAGTACTGACTCTATGTACAAGAATATAACTACTATAATACTGCTCCTATGTACAAGAATATAACTACTATAATACTGCTCCTGTGTACTGGAATATAACTACTATAATACTGCTGCTATGTACAAGAATATAACTACTATAATACTGCCCCTATGTACAAGAATATAACTACTATAATACTGCTCCTATGTACAAGAATATAACTACTATAATACTGCCCCCTATGTACAGGAATATAACTACTATAATACTGCTGCTATGTACAAGAATATAACTACTATAATACTGCCTCTATGTACAAGAATATAACTACTATAATACTGCTCCTATGTACAAGAATATAACTACTATAATACTCCTAGCTGTGAGGTTGTGTGTCTGTGGTTCTCCTCATGTCTGGAGCAAGCCCAGGGAGGGGCCACCCTGGGCGGGGAAGCACCCCAAGCAAGGCCCTGGCTTCCTGGCCTACACTGGGAGGAAACTCCCAACCTTCTCATGTGGATGGAAATCCCAGAGTTGCCTCTGCGGAAAATAAACCTCAGAATGGAAGTCCCAACAGCATGGAGAAAGATCCTGTGTTGAAGCTCAGTACGGGAAAGAAACAGGAGAAAGCTTTGTCTGTGTGCAAGGATGTTTCTGTTAAACAGTCGGCCAGTCAAGGCAAACAGTGTCCAGAGCCTGGAAGGAAATCCCAGAAGGCATCTTCTGCTGAGAACCTGAGTGCTGGAGGGCAGGTGGCTGCACAGAAGGTGAGGCAGAGTCCATCACCAGCTTCAGGTGTGCAGCTCACTCCAGGCAGACAGAGACGGACATCTCTGGAGAAGCAAACACTCCAGGAGAACCTTCAGCTGGGACATGTGGTGACCAGCATGGCGAGCTCTGGACGCACGAGGTTGCAGGCTGGTGGCAGTGGTAAAAGTGTTGTGGAGGCTGGAGTCACAAAACCAGCGACATTAAAAACCAAGGAGTCACCCCCTAAAGCAAGACCCCAGAAGGAGCCGCCGCGTGCCCCAGAGCTACAGCTGGCAGAGGAGATACCAGGACTGGTCAGGAGGATGGGTGAGTTGCAGCAGCAGAGGAATCTTCTGCAAATGGAAATTGACTGCATTTACAAGGTGAAGGCTGCTAATCCTGGGGATCACTCTGTATATGACCAGAGACTGAATGCACTGGGGGTAGAGCTGGCAACTGTGGTGCGGGACATAGACTGTGTGCTGGCGAGGATGGGGCCCCTGGCAGAGACATATAGGAACCAGGATCGGTTTAAGTCCTGCGCGCAGGACTCTGCTGGTTCCCGCACAGACATTGTCCCAGGGGGGACCCGGCAGCAGGTACGGCCGGTGCTGCAGCCCGCTAGCTTCTGTTTTAAGGAGGGTCAGATACTACACCAGCAGCCGCAACTACCTGCGGCAGACCCCAAGCAGGAGCAAGAGACTCAGATCCCAGCGGTACCACAAGTCCCAGCATGCCCAGCACAACAGCAAGACAGTGGACATGAGACTGCATCTACTGTTGGTGTCCAGGAGAGCACTAATTCTGGGGATATTGATACTGTTCATGTGGGGTTGGGGGCTGAAGGGGGTACAGAGACTGTGGTGGACATTGCGCATCCTGATGATGCTATTGAGATTGATGATGATGATGTTGATATAAATGTGCAAAATGTCTGTGATTTCCCCCCTTTGGTTTCCAGCACACAAGGTGCAACAGGCCCCTCCGCTGCAGACCCTCGCCCTGTCAGTCAGCCCAGTGTGGCCCCACAGGTCCCTCCCAGTAATGTTTGGAGCCGCGGCGCTCCGTCCTTTACCTCCGGCGCCAATTACACCGGGCAGGCTTTCAAAAGGAGGAATGTGGTGCGTTTCAGGCACAGAGGTGCCAAGGAGGATCTGCCGGAGAGGAGGCTGGTGGTCAGGGAGCTTCTGTGCCGCCAGATGGGGTTTGCGCCGGTTAATATCTTGGCGGTCATCAATCTGCCAGACAGACAGGGCTATGATATCAGCTTTAAGCTTATGTCTGATCTGGACAGATTCTGGGCCAATTTCCCCAAGTTCAGGGACGCTGATGGCTGGAATAAGTTCAGCTTCATTCCAATATCTAAGCCGGATACCGCCACGGTTAACATCATCTTTTGGAATGAGGCTGTTCCCCCGCAGGACATTGTGGTGTGGCTCCGGAGGCATTGTGACCTTGTCTCCGACCTCACCAAAAACAGGGATGAGGACGGTATATGGACCGGTGGATGGAAGGTGCTGGTGAAATTGCGCCAGCACAACAACATCACGGCTCACTTACCCAACTCCTTCTTTATCGGGAGGGAGAAGGGGGTTTTCTTCTACCCTGGGCAGCCACGAAAGTGTTTTAAGTGTGGTAAAGTGGGTCACCTGGCAAACACCTGTACCGTGGTAAAGTGCAGCCTGTGCGGGGAAGTCGGCCACTTAGCGGCAGATTGCCAGAACATCAGGTGCAACCTCTGTGGGGAGATCGGCCACCCTCACAGGGACTGTCCAGATGCCTGGCACAATATATGCAAGCTCCTTCCTGATGAGGAGTTAGTGACAGGGACAGAGGCTCAGGAGGAGGAGGCTTTAATGTCAGGGACAATACTGACCAGGTCAGAGGTCCACCAGGGGTCCGCTCAGGTAACATCAGAGCAGCTTTGCACAGAGGGTACAGAGGGGAGCATGGAGGTCGTCCCTCAGGTCCAGCAGCCACATGTAGCCACCACTTCAGTATCACCATCTCTAGCTGAAGAAAGTGGCTGTAATCAGGTAAAAAGGAAAAAAAAGGACAAGGCCTCCCGTAAACCTGAGGAGGAGTATGTCACTAGCCAGGGTGGCAGGAAAAAAGTCCAGAGTTCAGCAGGTGTGATGGTCGTGTCCAATAAGTTTGATGTTTTGTCTGAGTCTGATGGGGACTTGGAGGAAGAGATAAAAAGAATAGAGACTGAGTATGACAGGGACGTAGCGGACCATCCCCCTACAAAACGGAAGCCCGTACTTGCTGACACTGAGATACAGTCTGACATGGAGACCGGTGGTAGTCAGAACATCTGTGACCCAGACTTATGATGGCGGATTTTACATCTCTGCTCCTCTGTTGTGGTATTGTGATGGCAGAATTCTCATTAAAAGTAACATCCAGTAATGTGAACAGCATTAAGGTGAGGAGAACGAGGCACGCTGTCTATGACCATCTCCGATACCTGGACGCAGATGTCATCTTTCTGCAGGAGACGCGGCTGACGACTCAGGGGCTCATGAGGGAGGCTGAGAGGGAATGGCGGTCTGGTCCCTCTTTTTGGTCACTGGCTGTGGAGCCGTACGCCGGGGTCGCCATTCTGTTTAACACAAGGGATGTGACAGTACATAGGATGACGGAGGTGGTTATGGGAAGGTGTCTGGTCCTGGAAGTCACTGTCCATGGGAGGCGACTTAGGCTTATTAACATCTATGGGCCACAGACGGTGACTGACAGGATACAGTTATTTAATGATGTCAAGCCTTATCTGTTCACCTCTCTTCCAGTGATAATGGTGGGGGACTTTAATGCCATACTGACATCTGGTGACAGCTCCTCAGGTAGAACCGTGACGAGGGATGGTAGGATCTTGAATAAAATAGTCCTGCAGGCCGGATTAGGTGACGTCTTTAAACGGGGAGGACGAAAGCCAAAATTAACCTATTCCTGCTCCAATAGAGGCAGTAGAATAGATCTGGCTTTTGTAAGTCCCATGGAAGTCATTGGTGCCATGAGTGAGAGAGTCGTCCCATACTCAGACCATCTTGCCCTATATTTCTGCCTAGGGGCCACTAAGCGAGCTGATGTTGGTAGGGGGTTATGGAGACTCAATTCTAGCCTCCTCCATGATGTCTCTGTCCAGAGTTGTGTCCACTCCCTTTTGCAGGGTCATCTACAGAGTGGACTTCTATGACAACATGGCCGACTGGTGGGAGGACGTCAAGGATGATATCAGATACCTCTTGAAGAGACTGTCAGTTAAGAAAGGCAGGAGTAAGTATAGCCAGTACCTAAGGCTGTGCAAAGAATTGGAGTCACTGTATTCGGATGGCGGGGGTAACCAAGAGAAGATCGACCGGCTGAAATCTGAGATAAGGCAGTATCAGTACAGCAGGTATACCTCCTTGGTTCTTGAACGGGATTATGGGGTCTTAGGGGCACCTGATCCCTTTGAGAATTGCCGGGAGCGGGTGGCCAATAAATTGGTCACAGGTCTCATTGACTCCCAGGGTGTATTGCAGGAATCTCGGGAGGGTATCCTGGGGGTTGTGAAATCTTATTATACTGACTTGTTTCAGAGGAAGGCTTTGGATAAACATAAAATGACTCAGTTCTTGGAGGCAACTCCAGCGCATGATACTAATGATCTGGACTTTTCTCCTTTGACAGCAGAATTAACGGTGGAGGAGGTTAAGGAGGCCATTGATAAGTTACATCTGAAGAAGGCACCAGGTCCGGATGGTATAACAGCAGAATTTTATAAGAAATTCAGAGACCTCCTGGCTCCAATTCTTGTGAATGTTTACAAAAATTGTCTAGAAAATCACCTGATGCCCCCATCCATGAGAGTGTCCTCATTAATTCTGCTGTCTAAAGGTAAGGAGCCGAGCGACATCAAGAACTGGAGGCCAATTGCCCTCTTGAATGTTGACAGGAAGATTCTGGCAAAGATCCTGTTTTCTAGGTTAGTCTGTTTGTCCTCGGCACTGTTGGTAGGCTCTCAGTTTGGCACGGTAAAAGGGCGGAACATCTCTGGAGCGGTCATCTCGATACGGGAGATGCTTGAAAGATGTAAAGCTCTGCGGTGTGGGAGATATGTTGTCAGTCTGGACCAGGCTAAAGCCTTTGACAGAGTTGATCATGATTATCTGTGGGCCACTTTGTCAAAGTATGGTATTCCAGGACAATTTGTGGATTGGCTGAAGATTTTGTACAGAGAGGCGGTGAGCTTTCCTCTGATTAATGGTTGGCAGGGTGGCACTTTTGGAGTTGAGGCGGGGGTGAGACAGGGCTGCCCGCTGAGTCCACTCCTGTATGTTTTTGCCATAGACCCGTTTTTGAGGTCACTGCAGGAGTGTAACTTTTGGGGGGTGCCGGTCCCCCCACTGCTTGCCTCTGAAGGTGGTTGCCTACGCGGATGATGTGACGCTGGTGATATCTAATCCTCATGAGGTGCAGATGTTGTCTGCGGCCATCAGAAGTTACTCAGAGGCCTCCGGGTCTCTGGTCAACCTTGAGAAGAGTCAAGCTCTGTGGTAATTGCAATCTGACCCAGACTTTGATCTGCCGCAGTTTGTTAAGGCCTCCACCCATATTAAGATCTTAGGGGTTAAATTTGGGAGGGAAGATAATGCCAGCCTAAATTGGGAGGAGAAATTGGAGACCGGAAATGCAAAGGTTCAGCGATGGAAGAACTGGAGGCTGACTTACAGAGAAAGGGTTGCTATGTTGAAGACTTACCTGGTCCCCGTCTTCTTGTATGTCTCTGTCGTTTTTCCTTTGCCAGAATCCTTCTCGGCGAGGCTCCTCAGCCTGTTCTTCCAGCTCTTGTGGGGGAACAGGATGAACCTGATAAATAGGGGAATAACGTACCTACGGCGGAGTGAGGGCGGGCTGGATATGTTGAATCCAAGGGTTTTCTTTGACTCCTTGTTTCTGAAAGTAAATTTTGGGAGCATGGATTCAAACAGTAGCTCCCTGTGGGCGAATAGTATCAGGTATTGGATATTGCCTTTTGCGGAATCTTGGGTGCGAGGCGGCAGTCTCAAGAGGAGGAGATGGACAGGTGACCACCTCCCCCAGTATCTGGAATATGGTCTGAAGTGTGTCAGGAAGTGGGGACTGGAGAAGTCCTACATTGAGAGTAATACGAGGAAAGATCTGTGTGCTCATATATGTAGGACTTTCTTCCACTCTCCACTGGCCCTAAGGGATTGTGCCACCAGGACCCTTCAGGACAGTCTCTGATTCCTCAATGGGAGGCGACTTCCAGCAAAGTTTTTTGACATTGCTTGGCTGTCGCTACATGGGAAGCTCTTTTTGAGGGGGAACTTAAAATATTTAAGTGTTTCGGATCGGAACTGTCCCCTTGGTTGTCAGCAGGAGGAAACCATGGAGCATTTTATTTGTGATTGCTGGGGAGGTAGGGAAATATGGACGGAAGTATCGACCAAGCTGAAAATCCCCAGACTGCTGTCCCTGAATTACCCTGACATTGTCTATGGTGTCCCATCCACTGACGGTAACATCGACAGGGGGACAATGTACCTGATCATTACCACCATTAAGTATTACCACTGGCACATGAGAACCCGAGTGTCCCTCCACAGCGAGCCCTTCCATCCCGTCACCGCAGCCACAAAGATACTGTCCGAGCTCAGATGGATAAGAGCGTTAGAGATAAAGAAAAGTCAGAATAATGAGAAACTATGGAGGAATGTGTCTGTGGGATAATAACATGATCGTGTTACTAAAAGTGTTTATTTCATATTCTTCCTTCCACAGGAGTGAACTCAAAGTTACCTTTATTCCTAATGTATTAATTTAGTTCTGTAATTATTGTCTGATGCATTCATGAGAATTTATGTTTTGTATTAAGGAAGAATTCTGTTTATTTTAATTGTATTTGTGGGTTTTATACAATAAAAATTGCCCCTATGTACAAGAATATAACTACTATAATACTGCCCCCTATGTACAAGAATATAACTACAATAATACTGCCCCTATGTTCAAGAATATAACTACTATAATACTGCTCCTATGTACAAGAATATAACTACTATAATACTGCTCCTATGTACAAGAATATAACTACTATAATACTGCCCCTATGTACAAGAATATAACTACTATAATACTGCTCCTATGTACAAGAATATAACTACAATAATACTGCCCCTATGTTCAAGAATATAACTACTATAATACTGCTCCTATGTACAAGAATATAACTACTATAATACTGCTCCTATGTACAAGAATATAACTACTATAATACTGCCCCTATGTACAAGAATATAACTACTATAATGCTGACCCCTATGTACAAGAATATAACTACTATAATACTGCTCCTATGTACAAGAATATAACTACTATAATACTGCTCCTATGTACAAGAATATAACTACTATAATACTGCTCCTATGTACAAGAATATAACTACTATAATACTGCTCCTATGTACAAGAATATAACTACTATAATACTGCTCCCATGTACAGGAATATAACTACTATAATACTGCCCCTATGTACAAGAATATAACTACTATAATGCTGACCCCTATGTACAAGAATATAACTACTATAATACTACTCCTATGTACAAGAATATAACTACTATAATAGTGCCCCTATGTACAAGAATATAACTACTATAATACTGCCCCTATATACAAGAATATAACTACTATAATACTGTCCCCTATGTACAAGAATATAACTACTATAATACTGCTCCTATGTACAAGAATATAACTACTATAATACTGCCCCTATGTACAAGAATATAACTACTATAATACTGCTCCTATGTACAAGAATATAACTACTATAATACTGCCCCTATGTACAAGAATATAACCACTATAATACTGTCCCCTATGTACAAGAATATAACTACTATAATACTGCTCCTATGTACAAGAATATAACTACTATAATACTGCCCCTATGTACAAGAATATAACTACTATAATACTGCTCCCATGTACAGGAATATAACTACTATAATACTGCCCCTATGTACAAGAATATAACTACTATAATGCTGACCCCTATGTACAAGAATATAACTACTATAATACTGTCCCCTATGTACAAGAATATAACTACTATAATACTGCTCCTATGTACAAGAATATAACTACTATAATACTGCCCCTATGTACAAGAATATAACTACTATAATACTGCTCCCATGTACAGGAATATAACTACTATAATACTGCCCCTATGTACAAGAATATAACTACTATAATGCTGACCCCTATGTACAAGAATATAACTACTATAATACTACTCCTATGTACAAGAATATAACTACTATAATAGTGCCCCTATGTACAAGAATATAACTACTATAATACTGCCCCTATATACAAGAATATAACTACTATAATACTGTCCCCTATGTACAAGAATATAACTACTATAATACTGCTCCTATGTACAAGAATATAACTACTATAATACTGCTCCTATGTACAAGAATATAACTACTATAATACTGCCTCCTAGCTGTGAGGTTGTGTATCAGTGGTTCTCCTGATGTCTGGAGCAAGCCCAGGGAGGGGCCACCCTGGGCGGGGAAGCTCCCCTGGCAAGGCCCAGGCTTCCCGGCCTACACTGGGACTAGCCTCTCAGGCTTCTACTAATGGGAATGTTAATCCCAAAGCCACTGTGAGTCCAGTGAATGCAGCGAGTCAAAGCTGCAGCAGTTCTATGAAGAAAGAAACAGTTGTGAGTAAAGTTTTGGGAGGAAAACCTTCTCCAGTTCCAGCAAAGAAGCCAGAAGGAAAAGTGTTGGTGAGTGATGGAAACCAGCAGAATGTGAAGTCTTGTAGCTCCCCAGTCAGTCAGCAGCTCCTGCCAGGTGCACAGGTGAGATCGGCCCCAGCTGTGCAGATCACCTCTGCTGCTTCCAGGCAGAGACGGATGTCTTTGGAAAGGCAGACAATGCAGGAGAACCTACAGCAGCATGGCAGTATGGCGCGGTCAGGACGCACACGGTCACAGTCAGGTGGCAGCGATAAACCTGCTGCGGAGCCTGCATCCAGCCAAGGGGCCACAAAACCATCCGTGGTGGACCCGCACAAGACAGGATTCAAAACCCCTGTACCCGTGGTCAAGACTAAACCTGTGGAGCCGGCGCGTGCACCCGAGCTGCAGCTAGCGGATGAGACACCGGGACTTGTCCGAAAACTGGGTGAGTTACAGCAGCAAAAAAAAGCGCTGCAAATGGAGGTAGACTTCATCTATAGTCTAAAGACCACTAATCCTGCCAGTAATGACGCGTATGACCGGAGACTGAACACACTGGGTGTACAGCTGGCGAGTGTTGTGCAGGACACTGAGTCTGTGCTGGAGAGCATGGGGCCCCTGGCAGAGACCTACAGGAACCACGAGCGGTTCGCCTCCTATAAGCAGGACTGTGCTGTAGAGGCCAGGACCCCTGATGTTCAGGACGGGACCCCCCAGCAGCGGACACGGCCAGTGTTACAGGCTGCCCGCTTCTGCTTCCAGGAGGGTAAACAACTGCAGCAGCAGGCAGCTCAGTGTGAACAGGAGCATACACTTCAGACTGCAGCAGAGGCACCACAGGTCCCAGAATGCCCCACACAGGAGCAGGACAGTATTTCTGAGACTGTTTGTGCTGATGAGGCTGAGGCACAGACTGTGGCTGGTGATGCTGTGCCCATGGGGTCGGGGGTTGGAGGGGTTTCACATTCTGTATTGGACGTCGCACTGTCTGATGATAATGATGCTGCTTATGATAATGTGCATGATATGTGTGATTATCCCCCTTTGCCATCCAGTCCACAAGGTGTGACAGCCCCCCCTGCTGCAGGCCCTCTCCCTGTCAGTCAGCCCAGTGTGACCCGGCAGGTGCCCCCCAGGAATGCCTGGAGCCGCGGCGCCCCATCCTTCACTTCCAGCGCCAGGTACACCGGCCAGACATTCAAGCGCATTAATGTGGTGCGGTTTAAATACATAGGTGCCAAGGAGGATCTGCCGCAACGCAGGTATGTGGTGAGAGAGCTGCTCTGCGGCCAGATGGGGTTTGTGGCAAATGAGATACTGGCAGTGTCTAATCTTCAGGACAGGCAGGGCTACGAGGTCAGCTTCAAGCTCATGTCTGACCTGGATAGATTCTGGGCCAATTACCCCAAGTTCAGAGATGCTGAGGGCTGGAATAAGTTTGTGTTGGTTCCTATCTCCAGGCCGGACACTGTCACAGTGAATATCACCTTCTGGAATGAGGCCGTTCCTCCACAGGACATCGAGGTGTGGCTCCGGAGACACTGTGACCTCGTCTCTGGACTCACCAAGGTCAGAGATGAGGATGGTATCTGGACAATGGGGTGGCGGGTCTTGGTAAAATTGCGGCAATGTAATAACATCACTGCCCACTTACCCAACTCCTTCTTCATTGGGAGGGAGAAGGGAAGGTGTTATTATCCCGGGCAACCCAGAAAGTGCTTCAAATGTGGTGGGAAAGGTCATCTGGCTAACGCCTGTACTGTGGTGAAGTGCAGTCTGTGTGGGGCAATCGGCCATGTCGCTGCAGACTGCCGGGAAGTCAGGTGCAACCTCTGTGGTAAGATGGGCCACCCTCACAGGGACTGTCCAGACGCCTGGCACAACATCTGCAGAGTCTTCCCTGATGAGTTAGTGATGGCAGGGGCAGAGGCTCAGGAGGATGAGGATGTGGTGGCAGGGACACATGAGGAGGAGTGTTTAATGTCAGGAGAGATGTTGACCAGCTCAGATGCCCACCAGGAGTCCACTCAGGCAGCACCAGAGAAGCAGGGTGCAGAGGGGAACATGGAGGTCGTCCATCAGGTCCAGCAGCCTCAGATACCCCCACTTCAGCATCGCTGTCTGTATCTGATGACTGGAACATTAATAATAATAAAAGGAAGAAAAAGAACACATCCTCCCGTAAACCTGAGGCAGAATATGACACTGGTCAGAGTGCTAGTAAGAAGGTTCAGAATTCTGCAGGAGTGATGGTCGTGTCCAACAAGTATGGAGTTTTATCTGACTCCAATGGTGACGATTATGAGGAAGAGTTGAGGAAAGTTGATGCTGAGTGTGACAGGGACATAGAGGACCATCCCCCACCAAAGCGGAAGCCCTTATCTGTAGACCCTCAGGTAGAGTCTGACATGGACACCAGTGGTGGACAGAACATCTCTGACTCATGATGATGGCTATTACTCTGCTCTTTCTATATTGTGTTGTGATGGCGGGGTTCTCATTGACAGTGACCTCGAGCAATGTGAATAGCATTAAGCTGAGGAGAACTAGACACACGGTGTATGAACATCTCAAATATCTGGACACAGATGTCATCTTCCTGCAGGAGACACGACTGACATCTCTGGGGCTTATGAGAGAGGCTGAGAGGGAATGGCGGTCCGGTCCTTCTTTCTGGTCACTGGCTGTGGAGCCTTACGCCGGGGTCGCTGTCCTGTTTAACACCAATGATGTGACTGTGCATAGGATGACGGAGGTGGTCATGGGAAGATGTCTGGTCCTGGAAGTCACTGTCCATGGGAGGCGACTCCGGCTTATTAACATCTATGGGCCACAGACAGTGACGGACAGGATCCAGCTGTTTAATGACGTCAAGCCTTACCTCTTCACTTCTCTTCCAGTGGTGATGGCGGGGGACTTTAATGCCATAATGACATCAGGTGACAGCTCCTCGGGCAGGGCAGTGACCAGGGACGGTAAGGTCCTACATAACGTTATAATGCAGGCAGGACTGACCGACGTTTTCACACAGGGTGGGCGACAGCCAAAATTCACGTATTCATGTTCCAACAGGAGCAGTAGGATAGATTTTGCTTTTGTCAGTCCTACTGAGGCTGTCGGCGCCCTGAGTGAGAAGGTCGTCCCTGACTCTGATCACCTCGCCTTGTGCTTCTCTTTGGGTTCCTCTAACCGTCCGGACATTGGTAGAGGGTTGTGGAAGCTTAATTCCAGTCTCCTGGATGATGCCTATGTTCAGAGCCGTGTTCACTCCCTTATCCAGCTTCATCTAGACAGGGTTGACTTCTATGACAACATGACCGACTGGTGGGAGGACGTCAAGGAGGATATCAGATCCCTCTTAAAGAGACTGTCAGTTAATAAAGGGAGGAATAAGTACAGCCAGTACCTAAAGCTGCGCAAAGCATTGGAGTCACTGTATTCGGCGGGCGGGGATGACAAAGTGAAGATCGACCGGCTGAAATCTGAGATAAAGCAGTATCAGTATAGCAGGTATACCTCCCTGGTTCTTGAACGGGATTATGGGTCCTTAGGGGCCCCTGATCCCTTTGAGAATTGCAGGGAGAGGGTGGCCAAAAAAATGGTCACGGGTCTCATTGACTCCCAGGGTGTATTGCAGGATTCACGGGAGGGTATCCTGGAGGTGGTGAGATCTTACTATGCTGACTTGTTTCAGAGGAAAGTTTTGGATAAAGATAAGATGGCTCAATTCTTGGAGGCAACTCCAGCGCCTGATACTAATGATCTGGACTTTTCTCCTTTGACAGCAGAATTAACGGTGGAAGAAGTTAAGGAGGCTATTGATAAGTTACATCTGAAGAAGGCACCAGGTCCAGATGGTATAACAGCAGAATTTTATAAGAAATTCAGAGACCTCCTGGCTCCAATTCTCGTGGATGTGTATAGAAATTGTCTAGAAAATCACCTGATGCCTCCATCCATGAGAGTGTCCTCGTTAATTCTGCTGTCTAAAGGTAAAGAGCCGAGTGACATCAAGAACTGGAGGCCGATTGCCCTCTTGAATGTGGACAGGAAGATTCTAGCAAAGATCCTATTTTCTAGATTAGTCTGTTTGTCCCCGGCACTGTTGGCAGGCTCTCAGTTTGGCACAGTAAAAGGGCGGAACATCTCTGGAGCAGTCATCTCGATACGAGAGATGTTTGAGAGATGTAAAGCTCTGCGGTGTGGGAGATATGTTGTTAGTCTGGACCAGGCTAAAGCCTTTGACAGGGTTGATCATGACTATCTGTGGGCCACTTTGTCAAAGTACGGTATTCCGGGACAATTTGTGGATTGGGTGAAGACGTTGTACAGAGAGGCGGTGAGCTTTCCTCTGATTAATGGTTGGCAGGGTGACACTTTTGGAGTTGGGGCGGGGGTGAGACAGGGTTGCCCAATGAGTCCGCTCCTGTATGTTTTTGCCCTAGACCCGTTTCTGAGGTCACTGCAGGAGTGCGATTTTCAAGGGGTGCCGGTCCCCCACTGCCCGCCTCTGAATGTTGTTGCCTATGCGGACGATGTGACGCTGGTGATCTCCAATCCTCGTGAGGTGCAGATGTTATCTGCGTCCATCAGAAGCTACTCAGGGGCCTCCGGGTCTCTGGTCAACCTTGAAAAGAGTCAAGCTCTGTGGACATTAGATACTGAGCCCAGCTTTGATCTGCCGCAGTTTTCCAAAGCCTCCACCCATATTAAGATCCTAGGGGTTAAATTTGGGAGGGATGATAATGCCATGCTAAATTGGGAGGAGAAATTGGAAACCGGAAATGCAAAGGTTCAGCGATGGAAGAACTGGAGGCTGACCTACAGAGAAAGGGTCACAATGTTGAAGACTTACCTGGTCCCCGTTTTCTTGTATGTCTCTGTCATTTTCCCTTTACCAGAATCTTTCTCAGCGAGGCTCTTCAGCCTGTTCTTCCAGCTCTTGTGGGGGAATAGGATGAACCTGATAAAGAGGGGAATAACATACCTACGGCGGAGAGAGGGTGGGCTGGATATGTTGAATCCAAGGGTTTTCTTTGACTCCTTGTTTCTAAAGGTGAATTTTGGGAACATGGACTCAAACAGTAGCTCCCTGTGGGTAAATAGTATCAGGTACTGGATATTGCCTTTTGCAGAATCTTGGGTGCGAGGCGGCAGTCTCAAGAGGAGGAGATGGACAGGTGACCACCTCCCCCAGTATCTGGACTATGGTCTGAAGTGTGTTAGGAGGTGGGGACTGGAGAGGTCTTACATTGAGAGCAGTACGAGAAGAGACCTGTATGCTCGTGTATGTGGGACTTTCTTCTACTCTCCACTGGCCCTGAGAGATTGTGTCACCACCACCCTGCAGGAAAGCCTTAGGTTCCTAAACGGGAAACGGCTTCCTCCTAAACTGTTTGATGTCACTTGGCTTTCACTGCATAGTCGGCTCTTTGTCAGAGGGAACCTGAAACATCTGTGTGTCTCTGATCGGAATTGTCCCCTTGGTTGTCAGCAGGAGGAAACTATGGAGCACTTTATATGTGATTGCTGGGGAGGGAGGAAGATCTGGGAGGAAGTGTCAGATAATCTAAAAATCCCCAGACTGCGGACTCTAAAGTATCCTGACATAATCTATGGTGTCCCCTCCACTGTTAGTAACATCAACAGAGAGACAATGTACATTATAATCAGTGTCATCAAATACTATCACTGGCACATGAGAACCCGGGTGTCACTGCACAATGAGCCGTTCGATCACACCGCTGCCGCCAATCAGGTTATGTCAGAACTCCGGTGGATAAAATCACTAGAAGTTGGAAGGAGTCCAAGAAACATAACGTTATGGAGAAACGTAAAATTCAGTTAGAAAATATGATAATGTTTTTTTTTTGTGTGTGTTTTTTTGTTTTTTGTTTTTTTTTCCCTCTAACTTTCTTTTTCCATCCCCAGGTGTGGACACTTTAATTTATTGATGAATATGATCTGATTATTAGTGCTGTGTATATATTACCTAAGTGGTTTGTGTTTTGTAATACTGGATGATTTTTGTTTTATTATAATTGTATTTATGTTTGGGTTTTATAATAAAAATTGCCCCTATGCACAATAATATAGCTACTATAATACTACTCCTATGTACAAGAATATAACTACTATAATACTGCCCCTATGTACAAGAATATAACTACTATAATACTGCTCCTATGTACAAGAATATAACTACTATAATACTTCCCCTATGTACAAGAATATAACTACTATAATACTGCTCCTATGTACAAGAATATAACTAATGTAATACTGACAAATATGTACAAGAATATAACTACTATAATACTGCTCCTATGTACAAGAATATAACTACTATAGTACCGTCCCTATGTACAAGAATATAACTACTATAATACTGCTCCTATGTACAAGAATATAACTACTGTAATACTGCTGCTATGTACAAGAATATAACTACTGTAATACTGCTCCTATGTACAAGAATATAACTACTTTAATACTGCTGCTATGCACAAGATTATAACTACTATAATACTGCTCCTATGTACAAGAATATAACTAATGTAATACTGCTCCTATGTACAAGAATATAACTACTATAGTACCGTCCCTATGTACAAGAATATAACTACTATAATACTGCCCCTATGTACAAGAATATAACTACTATAATACTGCTCCTATGTACAAGAATATAACTACTATAATACTGCCCCTATGTACAAGAATATAACTACTATAATACTGCCCCTATGTACAAGAATATAACTACTATAATACTGCTCCTATGTACAAGAATATAACTACTATAATACTGCCCCTATGCACAAGAATATAGCTACTATAATACTACTCCTATGCACAAGGATATAACTACTGTAATACTGCTCCTATGTACAAGAATATAACTACTATAATACTGCTCCTATGTACAAGAATATAACTACTATAATACTGACCCCTATGTACAAGAATATAACTACTATAATACTGCTCCTATGTACAAGAATATAACTACTATAATACTGCTCCTATGTACAAGAATATAACTACTATAATACTGCTCCTATGTACAAGAATATAACTACTATAATACTGCCCCTATGTACAAGAATATAACTACTATAATACTGCTCCTATGTACAAGAATATAACTACTATAATACTGCCCCTATGTACAAGAATATAACTACTATAATACTGCTCCTATGCACAAGGATATAACTACTATAATACTGCTCCTATGTACAAGAATATAACTACTGTAATACTGCTCCTATGTACAAGAATATAACTACTTTAATACTGCTCCTATGCACAAGATTATAACTACTATAATACTGCTCCTATGTACAAGAATATAACTAATGTAATACTGCCTCCTATGTACAAGAATATAACTGCTATAATACTGCTCCTATGTACAAGAATATAAGTACTATAATACTGCCCCCTATGTACAGGAATATAACTACTATGATACAGCTCCTATGTACAAGAATATAACTACTATAATACGGCTCCTATGTACAGGAATATAACTACTATAATACTGCTCCTATGCACAAGAATATAACTACTGTAATACTGCTCCTATGTACAAGAATATAACTACTATAATACTGCCCCCTATGTACAAGAATATAACTACTATGATACGGCTCCTATGTACAAGAATATAACTACTATAATACGGCTCCTATGTACAGGAATATAACTACTATAATACTGCTCCTATGCACAAGAATATAACTACTGTAATACTGCTCCTATGTACAAGAATATTACTACTGTAATACTGCTCCTATGTACAAGAATATAACTACTTTAATACTGCTCCTATGCACAAGATTATAACTACTATAATACTGCTCCTATGTACAAGAATATAACTAATGTAATACTGCCTCTTATATACAAGAATATAACTACTGTAATACTGCTCCTATGTACAAGAATATAACTACTATAATACTGCTCCTATGTACAAGAATATAACTACTATAATACTGCCCCCTATGTACAAGAATATAACTACTATAATACTGCTCCTATGTACAAGAATATAACTACTATAATACTGCTCCCTATGTACAAAAATATAACTACTATAATACTGCTCCTATGTACAAGAATATAACTGCTATAATACTGCCCCCTATGTACAAGAATATAACTACTATAATACTGCCCCCTATGTACAAGAATATAACTACTATAATACTGCCCCTATGTACAAGAATATAACTACTATAATACTGCTCCTATGTACAAGAATATAACTACTATAATACTGCCCCCTATGTACAAGAATATAACTACTATAATACTGCTCCTATGTACAAGAATATAACTACTATAATACTGTTCCCTATGTACAAAAATATAACTACTATAATACTGCTCCTATGTACAAGAATATAACTACTATAATACTGCCCCCTATGTACAAGAATATAACTACTATAATACTGCCCCCTATGTACAAGAATATAACTACTATAATACTGCTCCTATGTACAAGAATATAACTACTATAATACTGCCCCTATGTACAAGAATATAACTACTATAATACTGCTCCCTATGTACAAGAATATAACTACTATAATACTGCTCCCTAGAGTTGAGCGACTTTTGGTTTTTTAGGGTCGCGTTTCATTTCGTCCCGAAACACGAAACCCAATGTAAGTCAATGGGGAATAAAAGTCGGCAGTGAGAGGAGGACAGGAAACACACCTACAGTGCCCATTTGAATGCCAAAAGCATCAATTCTTCTTACTTAAGCTTGTCAACCTTAATTAACTTCATAATACAAGTTACGCACTGAAAAATGGGGGTTATTTGGATAAAGTTGTGGGGGGGAGGGCTGGCTGCAGGTTTTCATGTGCCCTGGGCGAAAGAGCGCCCCTTTAACACATACCACAACTCATCATGCTCCGATACGGCAGAGAAATAGCGGTATAGTACAATGAAAAATACCTCACTTTTTACATCTCATGACGAGGCCCATCTATTTCTCCATACAGAATCATTGGTCCCATATAGTGTTTGAAACAGTATATGATGAGCTCCACATAATGCTACAGTATATGTTGGTCCCCATGGATGAAGCTCCACTGTCTTATGGGCCCAAATAATGCTCCAAACATAATGGGCCCCATTTCTAATGCTCTAGTGTATAATGGGCCCTGTAAATGCTGCTCCAGTGTCTGATGTCCACCTTTGGAATGTTCCAGTGTATGGTGGGCCCCATCTATCATTCTCCAGAGTATAGTGCTCCCCAAAAATTGCTGTCCCAACATTGAAAACAATCAAATAAGTCTCCTCACTAGGGAATCCCTGTACTTGTCTGGACTCCTCGTCGTCCCCATCTTCCATCTCACTGCACAGTATTTCAACTTTGCAAGTGCTGTGATCCTGAGCAAGCAGGGGGGGACCACTCGTTGGCGACGGCACTGGCACAGGGCCCCTGATAGTACGGTGGTGTGTCTGATGGCGGGTGGGCCGAACCTGCACTTTCATCTGCAGCTTCCTCTTTGTCACCGTGTAAGATGGAACTGTATATGGGAAGGGTAACCTGAGTTTCATCAGGGTCAGATTCAGGTCGTGTAGCGTGCGAGGGGAATGTAGTGGTCTGGGTCAATGTACCAGCAGATTCATCGAGCAGTGGCTGGGCATCAGTGCACTTGTGTCGCCCCCAGGAGTACGGTCGCCACAGTGGCATTACCTTCTTCCTAGGGAGTGTGATGTCATGCTTGGGAGCAACGAAGGATCTCTCTAGCAGGTTAACTGATTGAGCGGCGTTATTCCCACGAGTCATGACCCTCCAAACAGCGTTCATGAAGGCAAAGTGTTTGTTTTACGTGGGCAGTATGGTTGCAAAGCTGAACCTTAAAGGAATGTCCAGAAGGGCACCACCAGGAGTGGAGCCTACGGTTAAATTCGACTCCACCTGGGAAACCTCAACCATGCCACCTACAGAACAGATGCACACATTGCAAGCTTAATTCCGTTAACGAACGAGACTCCGTCATGCCCCGCGGTCCGAGTCCGGCTTACTAGGGGGACACGTGAGGCTCTGGCACATGAGATTGGCCAATATCTGGTGTGTCATGCCCTTACATGTCCGTGGCTGCATGTGCGCTACACTGAAAAGGCCAGCGTTTGTCGCTTACAGGTGCAGATAACCCGCTGAACAACGTTAGTGATGGGGATCACTGATTACAATTATTACCCGCGAACAATGATTTCCCAGTAAGTGCAGGTCAACTGCAGTTCCGGAATTAGGCCTAACCGTCATTCCTGAAAAAATGAAAAACTTACGTGTGCAAACCACAGGTACTGTAGCTTGCTTAACAGCTCGCCAGCCGTTCTCACGCCCAGTATGGATTACACGTGATTGCACAAAGGTGAGAAAGGGTACCGTATCCCCGGATAACATGTATGGATAGCGTACACATTCAAAATAGATGTCTATACATCAGGAGGCAGGATCAGACGGTGTCAGGCCCAGTATGGCTTGCACGTGATTGCACAAAGGTTAGAAAGGGTACCATATCCCCAGATAACATGTATGGATAGCGTACACATTCAAAATATATGTCTCAGGAGGCAGGCTCAGATGGTGTTAGGCCCAGTATGGATTGCACGTGATTGCACAAAGGTTAGAAAGGGTACCGTATCCCCAGATAACATGTATGGATAGCGTACACATTCAAAATATATGTCTATACATCAGGAGGCAGGCTCAGACGGTGTTAGGCCCAGTATGGATTGCACGTGATTGCACAAAGGTTAGAAAGGGTACCGTATCCCCGGATAACATGTATGGATAGCGTACACATTCAAAATATATGTCTCAGGAGGCAGGCTCAGACGGTGTTAGGCCCAGTATGGATTGCACGTGATTGCACAAAGGTTAGAAAGGGTACCGTATCCCCAGATAACATGTATGGATAGCGTACACATTCAAAATATATGTCTCAGGAGGCAGGCTCAGACGGTGTTAGGCCCAGTATGGATTGCACGTGATTGCACAAAGGTTAGAAAGGGTACCGTATCCCCAGATAACATGTATGGATAGCGTACACATTCAAAATATATGTCTATACATCAGGAGGCAGGCTCAGACGGTGTCAGGCACAGTATGGATTTGACGGCCCAGATTACACAGCGGAGGAGCAGGGAGAGGTAAAGATTGCAAATGCTGGGGCCCTGACCAAGCAAGGGGGGCCCACTCGTGGGCGTCGGTACTGGCACTGGGCCCCTCATAGTACAGCGGTGTGTCTGACGGCGGGTGTGCACCACCACCGTCAGAGACACTTGATTGCACTATGAGGGACCCGGTGCCAGTGCCCGCGCCCAAGAGTCGGCCAACCCACCTGTCCAGGGCAACGGCACTCGCACGGTGTCGTGCGCTAGGTGGTGACCCCGGCCATGGGGGGGGAGGCAGCACAGTTAGGGAGTTTTAGAAAGTGGCATATGTTGATGTTGGACATTCAGCTGATGCAAAAGGCGAAATAGGTGAAGTCCCAGGAAGAGGTGGACCAAAGCAAGCCATTTTTCTGTCACCCTATGTGTCATCAGGGGAAGGTGGGACAAAATCCTTGGAAACCCATGCATGGTTCATTTTAATGAAGGTTAGATCATCCACATTTTGGGTTGACAGACGGGTCCTTTTTCTGTCAGGATTGATCCAGCTGCACTGAAGACTCTTTCCAATAGCACACTTGCAGCTGGGCAAGCGAGCTCCTGTAAGGCATATTGGGCCAATTCAGGCCAGGTGTCCAGTTTAGCGGCCCAATAGTCAAAGGGGAATGACCTGTGTGGGAGAACATCGATATGGGAGGAAAAGTAGTTTGTAACCATAGTTGACAACTGCTGTCTCCTGTCACTTTCCATCGATGCAGTATTACCAGTTGTGTGAGCGGTATTTGAAAAATCAGTCCACAACATTGTCATGAAACCCCTGTCTCCAACGCCACTTCTGCTGTGTGCACCACAAACACCTCTGCCAAGCTGCCCCCGGCCCGTACGGCTCGTGTGAGAACCATCACCGCTGCTGTGTGCTGGGAATGCCTCAAGCAACCGATTTACCAGAGTTGCTTGTTTATTAGCCAATATTAGGTCAAGGTTCTCCTGTGGCATGATGTTTTGTAATTTGCCTTTATAGCGTGGATCCAGGATGCTGGCCAACCAGTAGTCGTCATCGTTCATCATTTTGGCAATGCGGGGGTCCCTTTTTAGGATCCGCAAGGCATAATCTGACATGTGGGCCAATGTTCCCGGTGTCAATGATGCACTGCGAGTGCTGGTTGGAGGAGCACTTTCTGGCAAATCCACATCCCTCCAGTCACGCACAAACCCTGTACCAGACCTTGCCACGCCAACATTTTCACTTGCCCCACGAGATGCATCCTCCTCCCCTAAGTAATCATCCCCATCATCATCCTCCTCCTCTTCTTCCTCCACCTCGTCCAGGAGAGGTCCCTGAGCAGACAATGGCTGAATGTCATCAAGGATTCCCTCCTCCACTTCCTCCTCATCAACATTGGCTGCAGACGCCTGCTCCTTATGGTGCGTCAAAGTTTGCATGAGCAGACGCATAAGTGGGATGCTCATGCTTAGGATGGCGTCATCTGCGCTTACCAGCCGTGTGCATTCCTCAAAACACTGAAGGACTTTACAGAGGTCTTTCAGCTTCGACCACTTCACACCTGTCAACTCCATGTCTGCTCTCAAAGTGCCTGGCCGTGTATCCTCCCACAAATGCATTATGGCCTGCCTCTGCTTGCACAGCCGCTCCACCATGTGCAGGGTGGAGTTCCACCTTGTTGCAATGTCGATAATGAGGCGGTGGTTGGGAAGGTGGAGCAATCGCTGCAGCTTCTGCATACGAACGGAGTGTACAGGCGACCGGCGGATGTGCGCGCACAGTCTTCGCACCTTCTGGAGCAGGGCTGTTAACTCCGGATAATTTTTGAGGAAGCACTGCACCACCAGGTTCAAGGTGTGAGCCAAGCAAGGTATGTGGCTGAGTTTTGAAAGGGCTATGGCTGCCACAAAATTACGGCCGTTATCACTAACTACCTTGCCTGCCTCAAGATGTACACTGCCCAGCCATGACTCAGTTTGTCACTTCAAGTACTCGGCCAGCACCTCGGCGGTGTGTCTGTCGCCCAAACACATCATCTGCAACACAGCCTGCTGACGCTTTCCACTAGCTGCTCGATAGGGGGACACCTCGTGTGCAACAGTGGCAGCTGCAGATGGAGTGCTCGTACGACTGCGCTCTGTGGACGAGCTTTCGCTTCTGGAGGAGGAGGAGGAGGGTCGAACGCCTACAGCCAACTGTTTCCTATACCGTGGGCTAGGCAGCACTGTCCCACCACCGCTGTCCCCTGTGGACCCTGCATCCACCACATTAACCCAGTGCGCAGTGATGGACACGTAACGGCCCTGGCCATGCCGACTGGACCATGCATCAGTTGTGAGGTGCACCTTTCCGCTCACTGACTGCTTGAGTGCATGGACAATGCGGTCTTCCACATGATGGTGGAGGGCTGGGATGGCTTTGCGAGAGAAGAAGTGGCGACTGGGTAGGTCATAGCGTGGTCCTGCATAGGCCATGAGTTCGCGGAAAGCTGCGCTTTCCACGAACCGAAAGGGCATCTTCTCAAACGAGATTAGTTTGGCAATGTGGGCGTTCAAACCCAGTGTACGCGGATGAGAGACTGAGTACTTTCTTGACCTACTCATAGTGTCTGGGAGGGTGAGCTGGACTTGAGAGCTGCATATGGTGGAAGTAGCGGTGGACAGGGCGGACTGAGAGAGGGTTGATGATGGTGATGGAGTTGTTGTTCTTTCTGATGGCCTAGAATCAGTCTTTCGTTGATATAACAGTGGGATTCTCTGACTGCTGTGGCATTGCAATGACACCTCAACATTTGCTGCTGTGCTAACCGGTGGGCTTACAGTGGGGGAAACAATGTAGCGTTGCTGACTACCTTCGTTGTGATCAGTTGCACATGTGGCACTTGAGGTTTGGTGTTGTGTCCACGCTTGCAAGTGCATGCTGGTTAAATGTCTAAGCATGCAACTGGTATTCAAATTTTTCAGATTTTTCCCTCGGCTAAAGGTCTTTGCGCACTTCTTACAGATAACCTTGGCCTGATCATGAGGATTTTGTTCAAAAAAGTGCCACACTGCACTCTTCCTACTTTGGCAGACATTTTGCGGCCTAGCACGCTGTGATCTTTTGACCCTCTGGACAAGCTGTCCAGCAACTCTTTTGATGTTTGGAAGCTGTCTTTGGAGTGCTCCGGGCCTGCCAGATAACAGCTGTTGCGATGTCTGCTGTGGATGCTCCTCATCTGAGCTATTGGAAGCAGCACCCTCTTCCCCCAATGGATGCCAATCTGGGTCAACAACTGGGTCATCCATCACCTCCTCTTCTATGTCATGTGCACCTTCCTCTGTGTCACCGTGTATGGTGGTATAGTGTGCGGGAAGGGGCACCTGAGTCTCATCAGGGTCAGAATCTGGCTCTGTACACTGCGAGGACAATGTAGTGCTCTGAGTGAATGTACCAGCAGAATCATCCATCAGCGGCTGTGCATCAGTGCACTCCATGTCAGATTCATCTTGGCCTGGGTAATTCACCATTTCACTTGATAATCCAGGCATGGTATGTGAAAACAGCTCCATGGAGTAATCAGTAGTATGGCCTGCGTCATCCTTCAATCTTGGTTGGGGTGAAGGACACAAGGAAAGGTGTGGTTCATGAACATGAGCCTCCAATGACGACTCAGTGCTTTTACTTTTTACAACTGAAGAAGAGGAGGCGATAGAGCTGGAGGCTGAGTCAGCAATGTAAGACAAAACTTTTTCCTGATACTCTGGCTTTAAAAGCGGTGTGCCAACTCCTAGAAAACTAAGCGTTCGAGGCCTTATGTAGCCAGACGATGATGCAGGCTCAACACCTCCTGCATTCGGTCCTATTTTGCTCTTGCCACTACCATCAGATCCACCACCAACATCATCATTACCAGCTGCCAACCCCCGCCCAATTCCACGGCCTCTTCCACCAGCCTTCCTCATTTTTGGTAGAAATGTAGACAAAATCCAACAAACTATATAGTAATGTAAAACAAGGTACAAGGTGTCTATAGGACAGGGGAGATTTTGAATTTCTGGAGACACTTGTGGACACTGGACACTTTTGGATTGTGTGAGGCCCAATGAATATCTGAGCGCTATGTGACAGGCTCGATGGCACAGCTGTGACCAAAGTGACTAGAGGATAAGGGAGATTTTGAATCTCTGCACACACTTTTAGACACTGGACACTTTTGGATTGTGTGAGGCCCAATGAATATCTGAGCGCTATGTGACAGGCTCGATGGCACAGCTGTGACCAAAGTGACTAGAGGATAAGGGAGATTTTGAATCTCTGCACACACTTTTGGACACTGGACACTTTTGGATTGTGTGAGGCCCAATGAATATCTGAGCGCTTTGTGACAGGCTCGATGGCACAGCTGTGACCAAAGTGACTAGAGGATAAGGGAGATTTTGAATCTCTGCACACGCTTTTGGACACTGGACACTTTTGGATTGTGTGAGGCCCAATGAATATCTGAGCGCTATGTGACAGGCTCGATGGCACAGCTGTGACCAAAGTGACTAGAGGATAAGGGAGATTTTGAATCTCTGCACACACTTTTGGACACTGGACACTTTTGGATTGTGTGAGGCCCAATGAATATCTGAGCGCTATGTGACAGGCTCGATGGCATAGCTGTGACCAAAGTGACTAGAGGATAAGGGAGATTTTGAATCTCTGCACACACTTTTGGACACTGGACACTTTTGGATTGTGTGAGGCCCAATGAATATCTGAGCGCTATGTGACAGGCTCGATGGCACAGCTGTGACCAAAGTGACTAGAGGATAAGGGAGATTTTGAATCTCTGCACACACTTTTGGACACTGGACACTTTTGGATTGTGTGAGGCCCAATGAATATCTGAGCGCTATGTGACAGGCTCGATGGCACAGCTGTGACCAAAGTGACTAGAGGATAAGGGAGATTTTGAATCTCTGCACACACTTTTGGACACTGGACACTTTTGGATTGTGTGAGGCCCAATGAATATCTGAGCGCTATGTGACAGGCTCGATGGCACAGCTGTGACCAAAGTGACTAGAGGATAAGGGAGATTGGATTGCTTTTAAAAAAGCAGTTTGCAGAGCAGTGGGTAAACAGCAATGCCAGCCTGTCAGGAAGCCTTAAAAGGCAGCCCAACAACCAACACCACTGATACACCACAATATAGCCTCCCCTTGCACCGCACACACATTGACTGGTGTGTTGTGCAGGCCAAATTGCTAGCAGCAGAAGCAGTTTTTTTTTCTTCTCAGCAGGACAAAAAAGAAAAATTGGGATTGCTTTTAAAAAAGCAGTTTGCGGAGCAGTGGGTAAACAGCAATGCAGGAATGTCAGGAAGCCTTAGAAGGCAGCCCAACAACCAACACCACTGATACACCACTATATAGCCTCCCCTTGCACTGCACACACAGTGACTGGTGTGTTGTGCAGGCCAAATCGCTAGCAGCAGAAGCAGTTTTTTTGTCTTCTTCCCTGCCTAATGCTCTCCCTACAGAATCAGCAGCAACCTCTCCCTATACTGAGATCGGCAGAAGTAAGATGGCGGTCGGCGTGCACGCCCTTTTATACCCCCTGTGACGCCCACCAAAGCAAGCCAATCACTTGCATGCCCTTCTGAAAGATGGTGGTGACCCCTGCCTATGTCATCACGTTGCCCACAGTGTCCGTGGATCCTGATTGGCTGAAAAAGAGCGCAAAACAAACTTTTGAAACGCGACTTTGGTGCGTAAGTCGCCGACCTCGTGGCCGACCTCATCCTAGGGTCGGGTTTCGTTTCATGAAACCCGACTTTGCCAAAAGTCGGCGACTTTTGAAATTTTTCGACCCGTTTCGCTCAACTCTACTGCTCCCTATGTACAAGAATATAACTACTGTAATACTGCTGCTAAGTATGGAATACTGACTAAGTATGGAATGGACAAGGCAACTGTTAGGTGGATTCATAACTGGCTTAGTGATCGGACCCAAAGAGTGGTCGTAAATGGCTGCACATCCAGTTGGAGGAATGTCTCAAGTGGGGTACCACAGGGCTCTGTCCTGGGCCCTGTATTGTTCAACATCTTTATCAATGATTTAGATGAAGGAATTGAGGGTAAACTGATTAAATTTGCTGATGACACAAAGCTAGGAGGGATAGCTAATACTAGAGAAGAGAGAGAGAGGATTCAAAAAGATTTAAATAAACTGGAGAAGTGGGCAGCAACTAACAGAATGGTTTTTAACAGGGAGAAATGCAAAGTACTACATCTGGGCAATAAAAATGAAAAAAGCATATATAGAATGGGAGGAATAGGGCTAAGTGACAGCACATGTGAAAAAGACTTGGGTATACTAATAGATCACAGACTGAATATGAGTCAACAGTGTGATACAGCAGCAAAAAAGGCAAATGCAATTCTAGGATGTATTAACAGAAGCATACAGTCTAGATCACGTGAAGTCATTATTTCCCTCTACTCCTCTTTGGTCAGACCTCATCTGGAATATTGTGTCCAGTTTTGGGCACCACATTTTAAAAAAGACATCAACAAACTGGAGCAAGTTCAGAAAAGAGCGACCAGAATGGTGACCGGTCTGCAAACCCTGTCTTATGAGGAAAGGTTGCAGGATTTGGGAATGTTTAGTTTGCAAAAGAGAAGACTGAGAGGAGACTTAATAGCTGTCTACAAATATCTAAAGGGCTGTCACATTGTAGAAGGATCAACTTTATTCTCATTTGCCCAAGGAAAGACTAGAAGCAATGGGATGAAACTGAATGGGAGGAGACACAGATTAGATATTAGAAAAAACTTTTTGACAGTTAGAGTGATCAATGAGTGGAACAAGCTGCCACGAGAAGTAGTGAGTTCTCCTTCAATGGAAGTCTTCAAACAGAGGCTGGACAGACATCTGACTGGGATGATTTAGCGAATCCTGCTTTGAGCAGGGGGTTGGACCAGATGGCCCAGGAGGTCCCTTCCAACTCTACGATTCTATGATTCTATGATTCTATGATTCTATGCTCCTATGTACAAGAATATAACTACTATAATACTGCCCCTATGTACAAGAATATAACTACTATAATACTGCTCCCTATGTACAAGAATATAACTACTATAATACTGCTCCCTATGTACAAGAATATAACTACTATAATACTGCCCCCTATGTACAAGAATATAACTACTATAATACTGCTCCTATGTACAAGAATATAACTACTATAATACTGCCCCCTATGTACAAGAATATAACTACTATAATACTGCTCCTATGTACAAGAATATAACTACTATAATACTGCCCCCTATGTACAAGAATATAACTACTATAATACTGCTCCTATGTACAAGAATATAACTACTATAATACTGCCCCCTATGGACAAGAATATAACTACTATAATACTGCCCCCTATGTACAAGAATATAACTACTATAATACTGCCCCCTATGTACAAGAATACAACTACTATAATACTGCTCGTATATACATGAATATAACTGTGATATACAATGTCTGTGAAGTATGACGTTTTGTCTGTAAAAGATTTTTCGAGAAATCCTCCACTCTATGACATTGTAGGCTGCCAGCTTTGCAGCACCACACACAAACCCTCCTTCCCTTCTCTCCACACACACCAGTGTCTTCATGTGCAGAGAACTGTGAAACTTGAAACCCGAAGCCTCAGTGTAGAATTCTTCTCCCCCCCCCTGCACAGCTACAGGAAATCCTTTGTCTAAGGCCATGCGGTGGAGTAGAACTTTAAGAGACCGCATTGCAAAAACCATACATAGCAGAGACAGAACAATCATATTTTTGTGATCTGAGCAGTCCCAGCTTCGCTGTGGTGGCTTTTGCGAAGTCCTCGGACGTCCAGAGACTGAGATATGGGTTGCGCCCAAATGCAGGGTTCTATCTCGTGCATTCTTGATGTTTTCTTGATGAGCTCATTATGCTGGGAAACATGATACCACTGGTGAGTTCATACTAGCTGCCCCCATAGAGTTATGATCTTCATAAGTTTTGTAGCCAAATGATAACTTGGAGGGAGGGAGGTAGGACTTCCCCAGACTGCCCCTTTCGGTGATGTCACACACGTGCAGATGAACGGGGATGTTTGGTTAAGCAGCCCATCCCCCACTCAGCCACATGGTTTTGCCTAAAGAGTCATGAACAACCGTGAGTGTACTTTCCGCTTTCATCCATTCTTTTGCTTCATATTTGTAACTGTACATATGGAATGTCTCAACTTTATAGCAACTTTTATCTGTAATCATTGCCCTCATTTTGGGAAATAAATGATAAAATTATTCAGTTTATCTCCATGCTCTAAGAAACTAACTAAGCGCCTTTGTTAGATAATTACGCTACTGTTCGGGTTGGCTTCGAACCCCTCTCGAGTCTATAACTTAAGCGGAGAAACCAGGAGCTCGTGGCAGCGCGTTGTGTACGGTTGTTGCGGCTAGTTGGCAGTCCAGAAGGGTCTTATATTGCTGAATGAGGGGCTGCGGCCACAGCATTGATAATTCCCTCACTGCAGTAGCCTAACCGCCGGTTCACAACAAGCAGCCCGTCCGGCGACTAATTATCCTAGGTGCAGTTCCTTGACTGACCTGAGGGTAAGGGGGGCGCCGGAGAGCTGCGAGTTCCAAAGTGGAACTGAGAAAGTGGGAAATACATAAATCCCCGCAGTTCGTAGAAGGTTATAGCAGTGGCGGGCATCCAAAATAACCCCCCCTGCGGCAAATTGTTAGAGCAAGATAAGCTTGCTGGATATTTTTGTCACATGGTGCCAGTGGTGGGATAACTAAGATAAGCTCCCACTGTGCCTGTGATAGCTGTGTGCCGGCAGTGTGTCGCGTCCCTCGGTCCGCTGATACACCCGCGTCAGTGGTGGGATTGTGACATATTGGTGACACAGGGTCCGCTGCCCGTAACATTTTGGTGGCAGCGGGACCCCCGTTCGTTCACGTATTTGCGAACAGCGGTGGGCTGTTCGCCACAATAACTACTATAATACAGCCCCTATGTACAAGAATATAACTACTATAATACTGCTCCTATATACATGAATATAACTACTATAATACTGCCCCTATGTACAAGAATATAACTACTATAATACAGCCCCTTATGTACAAGAATATAACTACTATAATACTGCTCCTATGTACAAGAATATAACTACTATAATACTGCTCCTATATACATGAATATAACTACTATAATACTGCTCCTATGTACAAGAATATAACTACTATAATACTGCCCCTATATACAAGAATATAACTACTATAATACTGCTCCTATATACATGAATATAACTACTATAATACTGCCCCTATGTACAAGAATATAACTACTATAATACAGCCCCTTATGTACAAGAATATAACTACTATAATACTGCTCCTATGTACAAGAATATAACTACTATAATACTGCTCCTATGTACAAGAATATAACTACTATAATACTGCTCCTATGTACAAGAATATAACTACTATAATACTGCTCCTATGTACAAGAATATAACTACTATAATACTGCCCCTATATACAAGAATATAACTACTATAATACTGCTCCTATATACATGAATATAACTACTATAATACTGCCCCTATGTACAAGAATATAACTACTATAATACAGCCCCTTATGTACAAGAATATAACTACTATAATACTGCTCCTATGTACAAGAATATAACTACTATAATACTACTCCTATATACATGAATATAACTACTATAATACTGCCCCTATGTACAAGAATATAACTACTATAATACAGCCCCTTATGTACAAGAATATAACTACTATAATACTGCTCCTATGTACAAGAATATAACTACTATAATACTGCCCCTATATACAAGAATATAACTACTATAATACTGCTCCTATATACATGAATATGACTACTATAATACTGCCCCTATGTACAAGAATATAACTACTATAATACAGCCCCTTATTTACAAGAATATAACTACTATAATACTGCTCCTATGTACAAGAATATAACTACTATAATACTGCCCCTATATACAAGAATATAACTACTATAATACTGCTCCTATATACATGAATATAACTACTATAATACTGCCCCTATGTACAAGAATATAACTACTATAATACAGCCCCTTATGTACAAGAATATAACTACTATAATACTGCTCCTATGTACAAGAATATAACTACTATAATACTGCCCCTATATACAAGAATATAACTACTATAATACTGCTCCTATATACATGAATATGACTACTATAATACTGCCCCTATGTACAAGAATATAACTACTATAATACAGCCCCTTATTTACAAGAATATAACTACTATAATACTGCTCCTATGTACAAGAATATAACTACTATAATACTGCCCCTATATACAAGAATATAACTACTATAATACTGCTCCTATATACATGAATATAACTACTATAATACTGCCCCTATGTACAAGAATATAACTACTATAATACAGCCCCTTATGTACAAGAATATAACTACTATAATACTGCTCCTATGTACAAGAATATAACTACTATAATACTGCTCCTATGTACAAGAATATAACTACTATAATACTGCTCCTATGTACAAGAATATAACTACTATAATACTGCTCCTATGTACAAGAATATAACTACTATAATACTGCCCCTATATACAAGAATATAACTACTATAATACTGCTCCTATATACATGAATATAACTACTATAATACTGCCCCTATGTACAAGAATATAACTACTATAATACAGCCCCTTATGTACAAGAATATAACTACTATAATACTGCTCCTATGTACAAGAATATAACTACTATAATACTACTCCTATATACATGAATATAACTACTATAATACTGCCCCTATGTACAAGAATATAACTACTATAATACAGCCCCTTATGTACAAGAATATAACTACTATAATACTGCTCCTATGTACAAGAATATAACTACTATAATACTGCCCCTATATACAAGAATATAACTACTATAATACTGCTCCTATATACATGAATATGACTACTATAATACTGCCCCTATGTACAAGAATATAACTACTATAATACAGCCCCTTATTTACAAGAATATAACTACTATAATACTGCTCCTATGTACAAGAATATAACTACTATAATACTGCTCCTATGAACAAGAATATAACTACTATAATACTGCCCCTATGTACAAGAATATAACTACTATAATACTGCCCCTATGTACAAGAATATAACTACTATAATACTGCTCCTATGTACAAGAATATAACTACTATAATACTGCCTCCTATGTACAAGAATATAACTACTATAATACTGCCCCTATGTACAAGAATATAACTACTATAATACAGCCCCTTATGTACAAGAATATAACTACTATAATACAGCTCCTATGTACAAGAATATAACTACTATAATACAGCCCCTTATTTTCAAGAATATAACTACTACAATAATGCCCCTATGTACAAGAATATAACTACTATAATACTGCCCCTATGTACAAGAATATAACTACTATAATACTGCTCCTATATACATGAATATAACTACTATAATACTGCCCCTATGTACAAGAATATAACTACTATAATACTGCCCCCTATGTACAAGAATATAACTACTATAATACTGCTCCTATGTACAAGAATATAACTACTATAATACTGCCCCTATGTACAAGAATATAACTACTAGAATACTGCCCCTATGTACAAGAATAAAGCTACTATAATACTGCTCCTATTTACAAGATTATACAGTTGTGCTCAAAAGTTTACATACCCTGGCCAAATTTTTGCTTTCTTGCTGATTTTCAGAGAATATGAATGATAACACCAGCACTTTTTCTCCACTCATGGTTAGTGGTTGGTTGAAGCCATTTATTGTCAAACTAATGTGTTTTCTCTTTTTAAATCATAATGACAATCCAAAACATCCAAATAACCCTGATCAAAAGTTCAAATACCCTGATAATTTTGGCCTGATAACATGCACAGAACTTGGCACAAATAGGTTCGAGTTTCTGAGATCCAGACAGACTCTTGCATCTTTCATCCAGCCACTGACGTTTCTGAATTGTGAGTGATGGGGAAAGCAAAATAATTGTCAACGGATCTATGGGAAAACTTAGTTGAACTATATAAAACAGGAAAGGGATACAAAAAGGTCTCCAAGGAATTGATAATGCCAGTCAACAGTGTTCAAACTGTGATTAATAAATGGAAAATCAGAGGTTCTGTAAAAACAAAACCACGGTCAGGTAGACCAACAAAGATTTTATCCATAACTGCCAGGAAAATTGTTCGGGATGCAAGAAAACCCCAAAATAACATCAGCTGAAATACTGGACTCTCTGAAAACTAGTGGTGTGGCTGTTTCAAGATGCATAATAAGGAGGCATTTGAAGAAAAATGGGATGCATGGTCAAGTCACCAGAAGAAAGCCATTACTGTCACAATTTATTTTGCCTACAATATGCAAAACAGCACAGAGATCAGTCTCAAAACTTCTGGAACAAGGTAATTTGAAGTGATGAGATCAAAATTTTACTTTTTGGCCACAACCATAAACGTTACATTTGAAGAGAGGTCAACAAGGCCTATGATGAAAGGACGGGTGAATGCAACACTTTATCAGCAAATACTGGAGGTACATTTGCAGTCATCAGCCCGGAAGATGCGCATGGGACGTACTTGAATGCTCCAACATGACAACGATCCAAAACACAAGGCCAAGTCAACCTGTAATTGGCTACAGCAGAAAAAAGTGAAAGTTCTGGAGTGGCCATCTCAGTCTCCTCACCTCAGTATCATTGAGCCACTCTGGGGAGATCTCAAGTGCGCAGTTCATGATAGACAGCCCAGGAATTTACAGGAACTGGAGGCTTTTTGCCAAGAGTGGGCAGCTTTACCATATGAGAAAATAAAGAACCTCATCCACAACTACCACAAAAGACTTCAAGCTGTCATTGATGTTAGAGGGGACAATACACAGTATTAAGAAATGGGGTATATGAACTTTTGATCAGGGCCATGTGGATGTTTTGGGTTGTCGTTATGATTTAAAGAAAGAAAACACAGTAGTTTGATAATAAATGGCTTCACCCAACCACTAACCATGAGTGGAGAAAACGTTTTGGTGTTATCATTCATATTCTCTGAAAAAGGCCAAGAAAGCAAGACTTCTGCCGGGGTATGTAAACTTTTCGGCACAACGGTAACTACTGTAATACTGCTCCTATGCAAGACAGGCACGCAGGGTAATTGAACAAAAAATATTTGCTAAATATGTTGATTGACCATTGTGTATTTCCTGTGGCTTGTTGACCTGCAAAACAGAGATGGATGAACTATGTAGATTTATTAAATACTCAAAAATTGAGTTAAACTCATCTCACCCCCAACCCTGACCGGTGGATGATGGCTTGAAATCTTGAAATACAGTTGTGAACTATATAAGAGGATATGCCTCTGATTCAGAGAGATTTATGTTTTACAAAAACATGTCCTGAAACATTCTACAGGATATCAGCTTAGGGGACCATAGCCTCAGCTGGAAGAACACAGATCTCCTTTATGGACCATCGCTGAACCCTCAGCGACATCTTGAAGAATCCAGGTTAGGACAATCAGGTCAATTGGGATCTCACTGCTCTCGGTCAATGTCCTAAGCTTGTCATTACCTCCTCTCTGTGCATGCAACTTGTGGGGTATTTGGCCTTGGAAGCCCCGAAGTCGCAGCTGCTCTAATCCAGGCGAGTCAGTGGACGGGTGAGTCTCTGTAATTTGCACCATCTTGGGGTATTTTGCTGGGACTGTTCTATGTGTTATCTGTCTGTTTTGTGGTTCAATAAATCATTGCCACACTGTGTTACCCTCACCTTGTGATGTCTGAGTAGTGCCATGCCCACTGGGAAAGGAGAGCGGGCATTCAGTGGGATGATCCCTGGTCCATGCGTTCTCAGGCCAGCAGATGAAACCACCCACCGCCCCCACAGTTACTATATTGATATTACACACGCTTTGGTTGTCACTGTCTTCCATTCCCAGAAATCATCACTTCAAAGACTATTTCTAATCTACAAAATTGTGGGACAAGTGCCTGGAGTATGTTTGTGCTATTTTGACCCTGCGTTCCTGATTTGATATTATGCTGTCAATCCATCCGTCATTCCAATCCTCCACCTACTATTATGATACAATTATATTACAGCCCTGCTTTCCCTTTCAGGTCTTTTGTCTCTTTGTGATCGCTGCCAGAAAAGAGGAACATTTTGTTTATATTTTTATATGCACAGAACTACTGAAACTAAAAGTAAAAGTTCTGAAAATAAATATATGTACAGTCTACATATATTTTTTCCACAAAAAGTATAAATATATATATATCTACAGTTGTGGCCAAAAGTATTGACACCCCTGCAATTCTGTCAGATAATACTCAGTTTCTTCCTGAAAATGATTGCAAACACAAATTCTTTGTTATTATTATCTTCATTTAATTTGTCTTAAATGAAAAAACACAAAAAGAATTGTCCTAAAGCCAAATTGGATATAATTCCACACCAAACATAAAAAAGAGGGTGGACAAAAGTATTGGCACTGTTCGAAAAATCATGTGATGCTTCTCTAATTTGTGTAATTAACAGCACCTGTAACTTACCTGTGGCACCCAACAGGTGTTGGCAATAACTAAATCACACTTGCAGCCAGTTAACATGGATTAAAGTTGACTCAACCTCTGTCCTGTGTCCTTGTGTGCACCACATTGATCATGGAGAAAAGAAAGAAGAACAAAGAACTGTCTGAGGACGTGAGAAACCAAATTGTGAGGAAGCATGAGCAATCTCAAGGCTACAAGTCCATCTCCAAAGACCTGAATGTTTCTGTGTCTACCGTGCACAGTGTCATCAAGAAGTGTAAAGCCCATGGCACTGTGGCTAACCTCCCTAGATGTGGACGGAAAAGAAAAATTGACAAGAGATTTCAACGCAAGATTGTGCGGATGTTGGATAAAGAACCTCGACTAACATCCAAACAAGTTCAAGCTGCCCTGCCGTCCGAGGGTACAACAGTGTCAACCCGTACTATCCATCGATGTCTGAATGAAAAGGGACAGTATGGTAGGAGACCCAGGAAGACCCCACTTCTTACCCCGAGACATAAAAAAGCCAGGCTGGAGTTTGCCAAAACTTACCTGAAAAAGCCTAAAACAGTTTGGAAGAATGTTCTCTGGTCAGATGAGATAAAAGTAAAGGTTTTTGGGCAAAGGCATCAACATAGAGTTTACAGGAGAAAAAAAAAGAGGCATTCAAAGAAAAAACATGGTCCCTACAGTTAAACATGGCGGAGGTTCCCTGATGTTTTGGGGTTGCTTTGCTGCCTCTGGCACTGGATTGCTTGACCGTGTGCATGGCATTATGAAGTCTGAAGACTACCAACAAATTTTGCAGCATAATGTAGGGCTCAGTGTGAGAAAGCTGGGTCTCCCTCAGAGGTCATGGGTCTTCCAGCAGGACAATGACCCAAAACACACTTCAAAAAGCACTAGAAAATGGTTTGAGAGAAAGCACTGGAGACTTCTAAGGTGGCCAGCAATGAGTCCAGACCTGAATCCCATAGAACACCTGTGGAGAGATCTAAAAATGGCAGTTTGGAGAAGGCACCCTTCTAATATCAGGGACCTGGAGCAGTTTGCCAAAGAAGAATGGTCTAAAATTCCAGCAGAGCATTGTAAGAAACCAAGTATTAGGCTGAGGGTGCCAATACTTTTGTCTGGCCCATTTTTGGAGTTTTGTGTGAAATGATCAATGTTTTGCTTTTTGCTTCATTCTCTGTTGTGTTTTTTCATTTAAGACAAATTAAATGAAGATGATAATACCAAAGAATTTGTGATTGCAATTATTTTCAGGAAGAAACTGAGTATTATCTGACAAAATTGCAGGGGTGTCAATACTTTTGGCCACAACTGTGTGTGTGTGTGTGTGTGTGTGTATATATATATATAATATTTTCCATAAAAGTATTCTTTTCTGAAGGAAGAGTCCCTTTAAACTGTTGAAAAAAACAGAACTTGGAAATTTCATTTCGCTTTTCACTGTTCCCTAGATATGATGCGGCGATTATTAAATACTGTAGCTCTGTTCCGCATGACGGACGCCCTCCAGCTCTTAGGTGTGCGACAGAGATGGGGCATACATTTAATGGTGTGAACTTTTTAGCCCGGCAATTCCCCTGCCTTCCTATTAATATTGCTTTACACCTTTTTTTCCATTCGTTTTAAATTATTCATTTGCATGGCTTTATATAGTCGAGCCCTTCCTTCGGGCTTTCAAAAGTAATTTTTATATAAAACGCAATTTGATGTTACCCTATCTCACCTACAGGCAAAGTGAAGAGTGTGATAACTTGACCTTTCTTTGCCCTTGATAAGGACTAATAGCGTGCACATTGTACCATCCTATGTGCTGTATATTAACAGTGTGGCATCCATAGACTTCTATGGAGCCATGCAGGCACATCCATATGCTTCTGTATAATCCAAAACCAAGAGGAAAATTCAAAAAGTGCCATATTTCCAAGCTAAGTGGAGAATATTTGCATAACGGCAAAGATTAGGAAAGGTTGAACTTAATGGTAGAGTTGGATTGTTTGAAATTCCAAGTCGCCAGTCTTGTCGAATTTTCTCCAAAAATTTAATTAGAGGCAAATAAATTTGCTAGCCCAATGGCTTCTGAGTGCAAAGGCTGGTTGTTCATCTCTTCCTATAAATCAACTGGAAAAAGATGTTCTGGTGTATTATATTCTTTTTAACCCCCAGGGTGCTGTGGTTTATGTCTCTATAGATCAGAACAGAAACAAGTGTCATTGAAGAAATGAAAATTGTGCTTCTGTAGAACATGGAGTGTTATGGCGATGGAGGAGGTGGACTGAGAAGAATAATGACTCCGGCTGATGGTGTCTCTGTCAGAGGCTACATCATCCTGACCTTAGAAGAAGAGTTGTTGACACTCATTACCCTGAAAAAGGCTATAAAACCATCTCTGAATAATTTGAACTCCACCAATCCACCAGACAGATTGTGTGCAGATGGCAGGAAACTCAAGACCATTATTCCCCAAGAGTGATTGACAAGCAAAGATCACTCCACTCAAAAAGCATTATAATTGTCTGCAAGGTCACAAAGAAACCCAAGGTAATATCTAAGAGACTAAAGGCCTACTTCATATTAGCTAATATTAATGTTCCTGAGTCCCCCATCAGGAGGATACTGAACAACAACAGTCTGCAGGGCAGGATTTCAAGGAGAAAGCTACTGCTCTCCAAAAAGGACATTGCTGCCCTTCTGCAGTTTTATAAAGCTCACCTGGACAAGCCAGAAGGCTATTGGAATAGTATTTTGAGGACGAATGAGACCAAAATAGAGCTTTATGATTTAAATGAGAAGTGTTATGTTTAAAGGAAGAAAAACTCTACATTACAGCATAATAACCCCCATATCACATGTGACACACGGTGGTGGGAGGTAGAATCAGGGTTTGGGCAGGTTTTGCTGCACCTAGGCCAGGTCGGCTATCAGCATTTATGCAAAGGTAAGCTCTGAATTATACCTGCAAACTCTAAAGGAAAATGTGAGAAGATCTGTACATGAGCTGAATCTCAAGAGATTGGGGGTCATGCAGCAAAACAACGATCCAAAGCCACAAAGGAATGGTTACAGAAGAATGAATGAAAGTTCGGGAATGGCCGAGTCACAGTCCTGACCTTAATCCTGTAGAAATTTTGTGGAAGGACCAGAAGTGAACAATTCATGAGAGAAAACCCACCAGCATTAGAGGTGAAGCACATTTATCATAAAATTACCCCAAGACGACGTGCAGGACTTATCAGCAATTACCGGAAACTTTCAGATGCAAAAGGTTTTTGTTTTTTTTTCAATATTTTAAAAAAAACTAATCCCCATTTTTACTTTTTTAGTCTCCAAAGACGGCTATAGGTTTTAATATACAATGAAAATGTTTCAGGTTTGACCTATTAGAGATACAAAGATGGAAGCAACGTGTGCCTTCAGAAGGTCCTCAACTGCCATAGTAGTGCATCAGTACCCTGAGATGGCGTTACTGGGATTGATATGCACATGAAAGAGCACGAATGTCGATAGGATCCATATAAATGGCAGACAGAGACTGGCAGCAGCAGCTAAATGGTTAACAAAAGCAGTGATATGAGCTAGCATAGGTTAGAGGCAGGTGTCAGGTATACAATACAGCTGGCATCTGGAATAAGATGTAGCGGTGTGACCAAGTCAAGAAGGGGTTAAATGGGGTCACTGGTATTTCCCAGTGTGAATATCTTTTGATAGAGAATTGGATATATGGCTTATTTTTAGGTTCAGGTTGATAGTGATGCTACAAGTGTAACAAGTGCCCCCATCACCACCCAACACAATTCTACTCACTATTATATGAGCCGTATATTTTTTTGTGATCATCCATCAAACTCTCAAGTTGTCAGATCTCACAGGCGTCCCACATGGTCTTTCAAGATCCAGCAGCGGGAAAACAAAGACCCAGCCATTGGCCTGGCGTATTGGCCTTAAAAGGCAGCATTGAGGATCAGAATTTTTCAAAAACAAAAGTAGCAGAAGTTGACTTCACGCAAGCTTATATTTTAGTTTTGGTCCAGAAGTAACTCGCCTATGTTACCGGTCAAGATAGGCCGTCACTGGCCTCTCGATCTTCTTGCAGTCTAGACCAGACCGATGTGGGATGTGCTGGAGATTTAGCCCTACACATTACCTCCACTGGCTCTCAATCGTGAAGAAGATGGAGGCGTGGAATAAGAGGGTCAGTCCATCCAGTGGCCAGGACCATCACCTACACTGACCGGCTAACCACCGTGAGGTCGAGGTCTTAGAAAAGTCCTTTCAACTGTCTCAGAACTATTTTGTAATAGAAGGGATGACACCTTTAAGATGAGCTCAGCAACATTCAGGGATGACTTTCGCAGGTTATTTTTTGATCTCACACTCTACCTGCAGCAGACTGGAAAAATAAAAGCTTCATCATTTCTCGCATTAAGCCCTGCGATGCTCACACGTCACACGTAGCGAGCAGCCGCCGTCTTATCTTCTATTTCTTCCTTATACCATGCGTCTGACATAAATTTCCTGTGTTCAGAAGTGTAAATGTATTTGGTGTGTGTCAGTATGTCATGAATTAAACATGAAATCAGAAATGTAATCAGCATTGTTTTCTGAGGACTGGAACTAGGACGGTGGGAGAATTGTTTCACATGGCAGATAACGGAAATTATTTACCCCAAGTGATATTACAGAATCAGCGACATTTGGGTGACCACCAAGCACCTATAGAAGCGGGCGCGTTACTGTGATATTAGTTATAGGCCAATATTAGACAGATATAGCAAGGATGAGTACTGAAAGCACAGCTTCCACTTATAGTGAAAGCCTAGGAGACCATTCCCCTCACCATTCATAGAGGATACCTGTAAGTCCTGCTTCCCCTTCCCACATTTGTAAAAAGCCAGCGAGTCTTCCTTCTTCCTTCAACCCATATCCAGTGAACTTTCCTATCCCCCCTTTTAGAAAAAAAACTTGCAAGTCCTGTTTCCTCCTCCCCCTTACCCTGTAATCATAGTTCCTCCTCCCCCTTTTGCTAAGCTCCTGTGAGTCCTGCTTCCTCCTCCGCCTTATGCTGAGCTCATGTGAGTCCTGCTTCCTCCTCCCCCTTATGCTGAGCTCATGTGAGTCCAGCTTCCTGGTCCCCTTATGCTGAGCTCCTGTGAGTCCTGCTTCCTCCTCCCCCTTTTGCTTAGCTCCTGTGTGTCCTGCTTCCTCCTCCCCCTTATGCTGAGCTCCGGTGAGTCCTGCTTCCTCCTCCCCCTTTTGCTGAGCTCCTGTGTCCTGCTTCCTCCTCCCCCTTATGCGGAGCTCCTGTGAGTCCTGCTTCCTCTTCCCCCTTTTGCTGAGCTCCTGTGTGTCCTGCTTCCTCCTCCCCCTTTTGCTAAGCTCCTGTGAGTCCTGCTTCCTCCTCCCCTTTATGCTGAGCTCATGTGAGTGGTGCTTCCTGCTCACTTATCAAGAAAGCCTGTGAGTCCTGCTTCTTCCTCCTTGTACAGAAAGTGTAGGAATTCTGCTCCACTCACACAAAGGATAAACAGTGATTCCTGCTTCTTACCACCAATAGAAACTCTGAAAAGTTCTGCTTATTCCTCCAACTCATAAAAAACTTATGAATCTTGATACCCACACTAACTCATAGAAAAGCGTGTGATTCCTCTTTACCCTGTTAACTGATAAAAAAAAGCCTGAGTCCTGCTTCTCCAGCCCACTGAGAAAATCCTGTGAGTCCTGATTCATCCACTCATTTAGAAAGCATGTGAGTCCTGCTTTCTTCATCCACTCATAGAATGATATCAATTCCTGCACAACAAATATTCCCATTTTCCTCCCATATGTTAAAGACTTCCATAATGGCCCTTTTGTGGCTGTTGTGATGGCTCTGGACGGTGCATTTTGTGGAATGGGGCACACTTCACCAACACAAAATGAATCCCAAGCCAGGTGTGACTGCTACCTCATTGTGCTCTGCTGATCGCTCTACATTTCTTGAAGATCTTCTGGATATTCCACAATAAATTAATCCAGTTCGATCAGCGCGAACATGAGTATGTAGCCGAAGAAGATTCTCATTTTGTACTTTCTAACTTTCTATTGTGACATCAATTGGAAGACCGGGTAACATGAATCTACTTGAAAGGTTGGACATTCATGGCAATGTTTTCCCGATCATCTTTCCCAACTAATCGGAGGTTGTTCTATTTTACGAGGACTCAAACTCAGACCGTCCTTTCAAAAAGTGCAAAGAAAATATCAGGATGAGGCATAACATGGTAAGTAGGTAACGAAAAAGCTGTAAAATAATGGAGTTAGCATCACAACACAGCGAAAAATCAGTCTCTAGCAGCGTCATGAATAAAGTGCTCCAAAAGACCGCTATCCCACCCATCTCCCGATTCTCAGCATGTCTGCCTTGCCCGTCATTTCCCCACCAGTTCTATGCTAAGTATCTACATTCAGTCATGTGGCCGGCACCTTATCCATAAGTAGTCCGGCTGCGCATGCTGCAAATATGCCTCTCTTGGTGTGATTGATCCCCTCCACACATCCTTATGTGGCGCCCCTGAGACTTCAGTCGCCACAGAGGTACTGCACCTCCTCCTGAGGTGTGGTGCCCCACCATCCAGGTAAGGTGGGAACTCCTAACCACGCTCCAACACCTGCACTCCTCACCACAAAGTAGTGTAGCAAAGCCACATTGCGGCTCCTTGCTTAGAGAGTAGCAGAGCACCTTTGGTGGTTCCCTGCTTGGAAACACGAAACGTGCTAGGAGGTGGGTGGAGTTTAGAATACATAAAGAGCGGGAAGGTTTAGGTAGTCAGTCAGTCAGTCGGAGAGAGTCACTCAGACAGGAGTGAAGAGAGAAGATCCCTAAGAGAGGGATGGAGGAAGGAGTGCTGCAGCAGATCTCAGTGAACTGGGCCAGCTGGCACGGGAAAGGAAAGAAGGAGAAAGACATTGAACTGAAGCCTGAGCTTCCATAGGAGGGTAACACAAGTACGGAACGTTGGAGTAAAAGGGAACAGAGAGGACGTGGGTTAGGGGAAGAACCCTGCCTAGAAGCTCTAAGCGCAAGGCCGGGGCCCGGTCCACGAGGTTGTATGGACACTAATGGTTCTGCAGCAGACACCGGTGGAGTAGTGGGCTGTAAATGCACTACTCCCATCTAAGACTTGGGGCACAACAGCAACTTGGATAGTGAGCCGGGACTCAGGAGTAGAGAGTCCCTGAAGAAGTCTACAGCTGTCTGCCGTACAAGTAGAGTTCTTGGAAACATCTGTCAGGAGGCACTCCAGTGTAACTCAGTACTAGGAGTACTTCACTTAAAGGCGCTATAGAGGAGACGTTCAGAAAGGTACATGTTGGCGGAGTGTTGGAAGGGAGCATTCCATCTTGCTTGGAGATGGACTGGACCCCTGACCCGGAGGCCACGCATCTGTGTGTACTACAGACTGTGAGTAAAGCTTTGGAACTACATGCCCTGGTGTCCTCCACTTATTCCTGCACCACTACACCCTGCACTACTACATCTGGGCACCGGCCTCTACACCGCCTGTGCCTCGCCTCCATTGCTACATCTACACTGCCCTGGGACTACAGCTCCACCTGTGGGGAGCTTCACCATCTTGGCTGCAACACACCACCAGTCCTAGAGGATCTGCATGCAGCGTCGGCTTAACACCTCACTTGCTGAACACCACAGGTGGTGTCACGAACTATTCATAAACTCTATTTCATTGTTCATTCATCCCCCTTTTGCCATGGAGCCCCAGGGCCACGGACCGGGTCACAGCTTCCGTGACAAGTCCCATTGAGATCAACGGGCCCGGTACCAAGTACCCCGCTAGACCCTGGTGGGGCGCTCCACTTACACCACTCTCAAAGCTCCTTGCATGCTTATCCGATCATCTATTGTTATACAGAGGTATCCCGCCTATGCCTCAACAGCAAGTTAACATTGGGCATGTTGGATATCAGCATGACCAATCCTTTTGGTTTCACTTGAAATAAGCTTTAGAGCTGTCTGGCAAAGATTTACACCCATCTCCACATTGAATACACATATATACCCAAGCTTTACAAAACATGCATGTGTATGGATGGTAGGGAGGGAAACAGCCAGCTAAAAAACACTCTAACCAACAGGTGTCTTAGAGGTATGATTATCCGTTCTTTCATCCATCTACCTTCATTTTGTACCATCTACAGGTCAGAAAGAAGAAAGGAGGCAGAAGAAATGGAGTAACACATTCCGTCACAATAATACACTCAGAGTTTGTTTGTAGTCTGTAACCATGGAGACACATGTTTTTTAACTAGATAAAGTAGATCAATGGGAAAATTGATTGCAGATGAGAACATAGATCCCAGCTAAATGCAGCCGGGCGCTCATTGGATGTTGGGGCCGCTCTTATGGCAATCGAATTCTATAAAATGGTATGTTACTATTTATCTGTACACACAATGGGATGGAGAACTGGGATTACCTGGACATACATTTGGATTTTGTTGTATTTTCTTGGATATAGTGGGCTCATGGCTATTTTACAATAGGAGCCAAGAAGTGTCATGAATGTTGGATTTCAACATGCCCAACCCTTTCAATCCCATGGGAGCAGAGGAGTAAACTTTATCCTTAAGAAGAGTCGGCATAGGGATACTCTCAGTATAGGGAAAAAATGCAAAAAGAAAGAAGGGCGACTCTCCAGCGCCAACTACTGGCGGCAACCTATAAGTCAAAGTCAATTTTATCCCATAGTGGAAAATGGGCGAACAGTCCATCAATCTGATTTTTTTGGCAAGTAGAACAGTATTTAGATTATGTAACGTAGAGACTGCCACTCTCCATCCATCATGTGTCCATATTCTCATATTGACCCTTTAATTGACTTGGTCATTTCTCAAATCTCCGAACGGCAAAAATAAAGAGAGAAGATGCTGTGACAAGCAAGACATAAATAGATTCCCCTTACACAGCGTCCTGGAGAAAAAACGAGCGACCCACGCAAGGTCATAAAACCATTAAAGTGGCATTTCACAAATCTGAAGCCAAAGTGTCCATCGTTTCTGGTGTGTATCCTGTATCCCATTCAGCCATTATTGCCAAATATCTCCCAAAAAAGAGTATTATTACTTGTACTACCGTCCTGAGACAGCCATGCCTGAAAAGTGCAAAAAGTTTTAGTTGGTGAACTATTTCCTCTGAACCTTCATTACACAGGGGGACGGGGAAAAGATTTATTCTCTTCTTGGCGAAAAAAGAATGGAGGACAATTATTGTCAAGCCCCAGGTGGATAGGGGTGTTGTGATATAAATCTGCAGCAGAAGGCAGGGCCGCCATCAGGGCAATACTGCCATTACTGATCTATGGGGCCCGGTGAGCAGAAGCAAAGAGAGCGGCAGACCCGGACAGGGACTGCGCTGAGGCAGCATGGCCGAGCCACTGTATAAACAGCCTGGCAGACTGCGTGGCACGCTGGGGCTTAGGCTAATTACTTTGCTTTATTAAACCCCGGGGCCCAAGTAACTCATAGCCACATCTACTTACACTGTATGGCTGCAGCAGAGGGTCTGGCATCAATAACGTCAGACGCTACCGGCGTACAGGAACATGCAAGAGTTGAGAGCCTGAGAGTGATGAGGTGCAAGCACCCTCCCACTCACCCATACGACCACCTATTCTCCCACCCACCCCTATTCCTCTTGTGTCCTCCTCCCGGCAGTGTGAGGTTGGATGTCATCTCTGTCTGCCGCCTGCCTTCAAACTCTAAGTACTACTAAGTAACTACGGTACAGCTGCCTGTCTTAAAGGGAATATTCTTGTGACCTAATACTTATCCCCTATATACAACATATGGGATATTTATTAAGGTCAATTCACAAATTTTCCGATCTTCAAGAAGAAGTTTGGCGCTGACAACCACCCCGACATTCTGCTGAATGTCAACGGCGACCACTTCCTCTATGCCTCCCATTCACCTCTATGGGAGACAGTGATGAGGATTGCTGAGCGGTGGGGTTTAGATGCAGCTGTGCCGAGAGAGGACCTGTCCGCACCAAAATTCCGCTTGAAGATCTGCCTTGTAGAGTTTTGGAAGTTTTAAGAAATGTTTAATAGGTTAGAGTAGAGTAGGGCCCGACCAAAAGAGTCTACCTTGTCAAGGTGGTGGATTTAAAAATCTTTTGACCAAATCAAAGGCTGAAGGCTGTGTGTGTGAAGTGGGAACTGTTACTGTGTGATTGGTGAGGACCACTTTTCCCACTTTTCCAAGAGTGGGTGATGGGACCGTGGAAGGTTCGAGGGGGATGAAGGCAGAGCTGGGGTGGAGGCGGAGCCGAGGTGGAAGCAGAGCTAGGGTGGAGCCTGGGCAGTCACAACGTGGGAGCCCTGCCAGAAGAGTCCCCATTTATTCCTTGCTAAGTGGCTGTCTAACCCTTTATGAACACCCTTGGTCAGAAAATCATCCGAAAATATACAAATATTAGGAACTGAGTGAGCAGTTTTAGGATAGGGAAGGGTAGAGGAGGATGGTAGTAGACATTGTGTCACAGCTGTCTGATGATGTATATATAGATATCCCAACATTGAGAGAAGCATGATGTAGGGACAGACACCCTGATTAGAGAGATGTGTCACTGGTTGAGCTACTTGCTGTAGGTTGGATAAAATCACGGTTTTCTCTGCTGCAGATCTAGCAGTTCACTGAATGCCGAGCTGTGTATAACCCCGCCCACACCACTGATTGGTGGCTTTCTGCCTATGCACAGTGTACACACAATGCTGCCAATCAGTGGAGAGGATGGGGCTATACAGAGCTCATGAATATGGAGGAGTTTACTAGTCCTATAGTGATAATCTCCTGTGGATAAATCTGTGATTTTATCAAACCTACAGCAAGTAGCACAGGAAGTGACATCACTGAAATAAAACTGATGACAGATTGCGTTTAAGTGATACCAAAAAACAAAAAGTTAAACCGCACCCTAAAAGCGTCAAAGTCTTTAAGACAGATTTGTAGAGGCGCACGTCAAAACCAGGGAGTCCATCCTGGAGCAAGTTCCATAACAATAGATAAAAAAGACGGCGCCTGAGACAATGGTGAAAAAAAGGCTTACATTTCATTCTGCCTCCTGTGGCGACATTTCTATCCGAAGTCCTATTCAAGCACGAAAAAAGTCTTTGGACCGAAACGTCGCCACAGGAGGCAGAATAAAATGTAAGCCTTTTTTTCACCATTGTCTCAGGCGCCGTCTTTTTTATCTATTGTTATGGAGATTGCGTTTAAGTGTCATTACTCCAAAATCGGTGCTCTGCTACATCCAAGTGTTACTACTCTGGTCAGCTCAGTTTTGCTACATTCATGCCTCCACTGCTCCAGTTTTGTTGCTTAGTTCTGCTATATTCAAGTGTTGCTCCTCCAATTCCACTGCTCAGATCTGCTCTATCCATGTCTCTATGACTGCATGTTCACGTCTCAGCTCTGCCATATCTGTGTCTTCACTACTCCAGTTCCATTGTTCAGCTCTGCTACATCCATGTCTCCACTACTCCTGCTCCATTGCTCAGATCTGCTACATCCACATCTCCACTACTCCCGCTCCACTTCTCAGCTCTGCTATATTGACGTCTCCACTACTCCTGCTACACTTCTCAGCTCTGCTACATCCATATCTCCACTACTCCTGTTCCACTTCTCAGCTCTGCTACATTGCCGTCTCCACTACTCCTGCTACACTTCTCAGCTCTGCTACATCCATATCTCCACTACTCCTGTTCCACTTCTCACCTCTGCTACATTGACGTCTCCACTACTCCAGTTCTAATGTTCAGTTCTACATCAGCCCATTCTCACCATACCAGATAAGCAATATCTCTGGCATTACCTCCTCATCCGCCCTGCTGCCTCGGTGCCTCCTGTCTGGCTGCCTATGAACAGCTCACTGGATCCTTCTCACAGATGCATTCTAGTTTTCTAATCTGGATAATCCCTTGAAGGTTTTGCACCTGTAGGGCCCCTCATGGCGATGCCCCTTATGACTTATGCAGTATAGCAATTTATCATACAGATAGAATCCACGTGACCCCACATAACACCCAAATGAGCATACGCTGCGCCAGGACGTGCCCCGCATATGTAACGGAATCAATTGCATTCAATTACCATTCCCTCTCCTCGTGATTTACAGATCTGGAGACGGTATTTATCAAGTATTTCTTAATTAATCACACGCAGAGTTTGGAGCCACTAATGATGCTCCTGCGCTGCCTTCCTCATCAAGCTTCCTCCAACATATTCAGTCTCAAGTGCAGCCGCCAGAAACATGCCAAACCTTAAGGCTTTGTGCCCACGTTGCGTTTTTTTAAGCGTTTTTGATCTGTTTTTCGGGGTCAAACCACATCAAAAATGCTTAAAAGAAGCATCCCATTCATTTTAATGCATTTTGGCTTTTTTGTGCCAATGGATGTGTTTTTTTACTGCTAAGGAAACGCTTAGCGGTAAAAACGCAGCATGTTCATTAATTTCCGCTTAGGTCCGTGTTTTTGGCTATTTCCAATAGTCCAAAAGACGCGAGGAAAAAAACGCGCGTTTTCTGGGAAGAAGACCCGTTTCCTGAGCGTTTAAAAACGCTACTGTGGGCACATAGCCTAAAGCTGCCCCCGATATCCACAAGGACCTCGGCTTCCAAGACTATCCATCACCGGAGAGACCACAAGACTAAAGGATTCCCGGGTAATTAACACGTTAGCAAGAAGACAAATGAGAAGATCCCCAAGAAGATGTTCGGAGGCCTGGAACACAGGTAGGAATCATGTTTGGCCATGAGAATACCAACATGTGTTGTACTTGTTAATACTTAGGTTAATTAGCGTCATGCTACAATTATGATTTTTTTATTATATTTCTTCTAAATCCTTCATTTAATTTTATAAGGATCGAAGCTGTAAGTCCCCTGTATAATCATAGAAATAGAAGGTAAATATGTTGGGTTCCAGCAACCACCACTAGATGGCGCTCCGGAGCTTATTGCATACTGTGTGCTGTGTAGGAAGGGGGGGATCGAATGAGATGCTGGAAAGAGGAGGGATTCTGCTTTGTCCATGTTAAGTTTTAGAAATCAAGCGGAGAAGAAGGCTGAGATAGTGAGCAGACATTGTGGGCAATATATACACTGCTATATACAGCAGCTTCTATCCACATACAGTATATAACAAACATCCCTAAGGAGCGATATGTATTACAGTAGCTTCTATTGATCTGCATATGAGATGCTGCTAGGAGGTAATATGTATGCTGATTATATAAATACCAGTAGAAGCATATGTACTGTATACACCACACCATTATACAGATCGCCCCCCAGTGGTGACTGCAGCTGTACTGTATGTGCCAGGATACAGATCGCCCCCTAGTGGTGACAGCAGCTGTACTGTATGTGCCAGGATACAGATTGCCCCCTAGTGGTGACTGCAGCTGTACTGTATGTGCCAGGATACAGATCGCCCCCCAGTGGTGACTGCAGCTGTACTGTATGTGCCAGGATACAGATCGCCCTCCAGTGGTGACTGCAGCTGTACTGTATGTGCAACACCATTATACAGATCGCCCCCTAGTGGTGACTGCAGCTGTACTGTATGTGCCAGGATACAGATTGCCCTCTAGTGGTAACAGCAGCTGTCCTGTATGTGTCAGGATACAGATCGCCCCCTAGCGGTAACGGCAGCTGTACTGTGTGTGCCAGGATACAGCTCGCCCCCTAGTGGTGACGGCAGCTGTACTGTATGTGCCAGGATACAGATCGCCCCCTAGTGGTAACAGCAGCTGTACTGTATGGGCCAGGATACAGATCGCCCCCTAGTGGTGACGGCAGCTGTACTGTATGTGCCAGGATACAGATCGCCCCCTAGTGGTAACAGCAGCTGTACTGTATGTTCCAGGATACAGATCGCCCCCTAGTGGTAAAGGCAGCTGTACTGTATGTGCCAGGATACAGATCGCCCCCTAGTGGTAACAGCAGCTGTACTGTATGTGCCAGGATACAGATCGCCCCCCAGTGGTGACAGCAGCTGTACAGTATGTGCCAGGATACTGATCTCCCCCTAGTGGTGACAGCAGCTGCACAGCATGTGCCAGGATACAGATGCCCCTTAGTGCTGACTGCAGCTGTACAGTATGTGCCAGGATCCAGATCGCCCCCTAGTGGTGACTGCAGCTGTACTGTATGTTCCAGGATACAGATCGCCCCCTAGTGGTAACGGCAGCTGTACAGTATGTGCCAGGATACATATCGCTCCCCTAGTGGTGACAGCAGCTGTACTGTATGTGCCAGGATACAGATCGCCCCTTAGTGGTAGCAGCAGCTGTACTGTATGTGGCAGGATACAGATCACCCCCTAGTGGTAACAGCAGCTGTACTGTATGTGGCAGGATACAGATCGCCCCTTAGTGGTAGCAGCAGCTGTACTGTATGTGGCAGGATACAGATCACCCCCTAGTGGTAACAGCAGCTGTACCGTATGTGGCAGGATACAGATCGCCCCCTAGTGGTGACAGCAGCTGTACTGTATGTGGCAGGATACAGATCGCCCCCTAGTGGTAACAGCAGTTGTACTGTATGTGCCAGGATACAGTTCACCCCCAGTGGTGATAGCAGCTGTACTGTATGTGCCAGGATACAGATCGCCCCCTAGTGGTAACAGCAGCTGTACAGTATGTGCCAGGATACAGATCGCCCCCTAGTGGTGACTGCAGTTGTACTGTATGTGCCAGGATACAGATCGCCCCCTAGTGGTAACAGCAGCTGTACTGTATGTGCCAGGATACAGATCGCCCCCTAGTGGTGACAGCAGCTGTACTGTATGTGCCAGGATACAGATCACCCCCTAGTGGTGACAGCAGCTGTACTGAATGTGCCAGGATACAGATCGCCCCCTAGTGGTGACAGCAGCTGAACTGTATGTGCCAGGATACAGATCGCCCCCTAGTGGTGACAGCAGCTGAACTGTATGTGCCAGGATACAGATCGCCCCCCAGTGGTGACAGCAGCTGAACTGTATGTGCCAGGATACAGATCGCCCCCTAGTGGTGACAGCAGCTGAACTGTATGTGCCAGGATACAGATCGCCCCCCTAGTGGTGACAGCAGCTGAACTGTATGTGCCAGGATACAGATCGCCCCCCTAGTGGTGACAGCAGCTGAACTGTATGTGCCAGGATACAGATCGCCCCCACTGGTAACGGCAGCTGTACAGTATGTGCCAGGATACAGATCGCCCCCTAGTGGTGACAGCAGCTTTACACTATGTGCCAGGATACAGATCGCCCCCTAGTGGTGACTGCAGCTGTACTGTATGTGTCAGGATACAGATCGCCCCCTAGTGGTGACTGCAGCTGTACTGTATGTGCCAGGATACAGATCGCCCCCTAGTGGTAACAGCAGCTGTACTGTATGTGCCAGGATACAGATCGCCCCCTAGTGGTAACAGCAGCTGTACTGTTTGTGCCAGGATACAGATCGCCCCCTAGTGGTAACGGCAGCTGTACAGTATGTGCCAGGATACAGATCGCCCCCTAGTGGTGACAGCAGCTGTACAGTATGTGCCAGGGTACAGATCGCCCCCTAGTGGTGACTGCAGCTGTACTGTATGTGTCAGGATACAGATCGCCCCCTAGTGATGACTGCAGCTGTACTGTATTTGCCAGGATACAGATCGCCCCCTAGTGGTAACAGCAGCTGTACTGTATGTGCCAGGATACAGATCGCCCCCTAGTGGTAACAGCAGCTGTACTGTATGTGCCAGGATACAGATCGCCCCCTAGTGGTAACAGCAGCTGCACTCTATGTGCGAGGATACAGATCGCCCCTTAGTGGTGACTGCAGCTGTACTGTATGTGGCAGGATACAGATCACCCCCTAGTGGTGACTGCAGCTGTACTGTATGTGCCAGGATACAGATCGCCCCCTAGTGGTGACAGCAGCTGTACTGTATGTGCCTGGATACAGTCAGATCACCCCCTAGTGGTGACAGCAGCTGAACTGTATGTGCCAGGATACAGATCGCCCCCTAGAGGTGACAGCAGCTGTACTGTATGTGCCTGGATACAGATCACCCCCTAGTGGTAACAGCAGCTGTACAGTATGTGCCAGGATACAGATCGCCCCCTAGTGGTGACATCACACATCTCCAGCTGTGGTGCCCTAGATGCGGTGCCTTATTCTTAGATCATATAACAGACTCCACTTTCCATCTTTTTATCACATCAGGGAACAGAAGAGACTTTTCCACTGGATTCACCTACTTGGGGAATTACTCACCAGCCACAAATTGCTGTAATAATGTAACGGTTAATAGTAAAGACTTCCCCGTACTTCCCGCTTTTCCGAGGCTTTGTAATAATGTGGTTTTATCTATTTATCCACGGGTTGAGGAGGTGTCTGGTTTTGAAGATGTGACTGTATACTGTATTTAAACGTCATCCGGTCAATTAGAAATTGTGAATCTATTGGAGAAAGCCTCACGGCCTCCTTTCACAATGCAGTCAGGTAACTAAGAGTATTCCGTGATACGAAATGTCAGGAAATGTACAAAACGTAACCACCATACCGTGCACCAAGAATGGGGCGAAGCTGCTTAATGATGTTCCTATTCGTGGTGTCTCCGAGATTTACTTCTAAGTGATGTTCCGTACTAAAGATAATATTTTCTCCTTTCAAAAGGAGGATTCAGGCGGAACTGTCATGTGACCTTACCTTATGGCCTCCAGTATGGAATATAGTGTGTATATTGGCTCAAAAATATCAGAAATATGAACTGTGATCATGTCAAATCCTCGCTGCTGTCCTTTCCGCTATGTTACAGCTGTTTAAAGTAAGTAGCAAGTGACTTTGCCCCTTGCTTATTATCTTTTAATGATATTGAAATGTTTGACGATGCAAATACAGGCATAACACAATCTTATACCACAAAACTCCACATAGAAGTAGTAATATGGTTTGTAGATGCTTGTCTGACCCAAAAAAGTGATACATTGTAGGTGAGATCTGATGTGCCAGTCATAAGAAATCTTCCATGAAACCAAATGTCAGTCAGGCTGTAAATATCATTGCAGAGAGTAAGAAGCCGTCATGTGCATGGACATGAGGAACAACGCTATTTCTGGCCATTATATAACTTGTATTCTGCATTTTCACCAGTTTCTCCTCGGTAGATTCTTTCTCTAATTTTCAGTTGTCTCAGAGGTAGTGGGTGTAGAGGAGCTGCTATAGTGTCTCCCATACACAGCACACACAGACATGAGGGAATCCTGCTCTCTTGTCTCTATGTAGCAAATGTTTAAAATTACCAGCAGCACTGAGAAGTGTTGCTGTGAATCCATCATTGGGGTGAGATAAAGCACAAACAAAATAGCAACAGCTTCATAGAAGATTTTATATGGCAGTAACGAGCAGTGTATCTGTGAAACCAGAGGAGAAGAGCAAATGAGACACTTAACAGAAAGGATCCTGGAGGACATTATACAGCAGTGCTAAGCAGTGTGGCTGTAAATTCAGCACTGAGGTGAGACAAAAAAAGCAGCATAAGGAATCTGTGTGTGTCCCTCTATCTCGGTCTCCTACTATGCTTCTTCATCCTCTTTCCCCTCTTTTTCCATACAATTCAAAAGGCAGCTGTAATCTGACTCATCAGTGACCTTATAATCCATCTTGTCCTCAGAAGGATGGATTTTATCAGTACTTTAGAGTAAATAATAAAATCAGGAGGCAGAGAAGTGTCTCATAAGTGGAGAAAGAAGAATATTTCTCTGATATATGTTGCAAAATGTCATTTGTTCAGTTTATTTCTGCAAAGTTTATTGAACTAACAGGGACTATGTAAGTTTTAAGTTAGAGCTGAGAATCCTTTGCATCTCGGCTAATGTCGCTTAAGATGGCAGATGATTCTCATGATCCGCGATGTGGTAAATTCTGTGACGTTAATGTAATAATTTGGCCCTTGCTCCTACATCACCTTTTTTCCAGCCGATGGAGAAGCAGGGACGCAGGTATGTGCGACAGGGACAAGGACGGATAAAATAATGAGCAGCTACAAACCAAGCGCTACTGACCAACTGGAGCAAAGAATAGAAGAAATGCAATTAAAATGGGACGGAGGTAATTATGGTTCTGTCCTCATGTCCATATTCAGTGCTAAAGACGCAGATACATATATACACTGTCCGCTGCACACAGGGAATCCAGGAATGGAGGGAAGGAAGAGGAGAGAACAGATAATGCTGTATACATCATCCTGACTGAAGCATCCAAGGAAAAGGAGACAAAGAAAGATAGAAAAAGGAATTGATGAGAAAAAGTTTGCAAAAAAGAACTGAACAATACATAGAGAAAAACAATAGATTGATGCGAGAAAGAAAAAGAAGGAAAGAAGAGAAAAAAGATAAACATATAGATATGAGAGTGATAGAAAATAGATAGATAGATAATATATAAATGGATAATAGATAGATAGATAATAGCTAGACAGATGATCATAGATTGATGTATCCCCACTTACATGAGTTGATATTTCCAGACATCCACCCTGTCATTATTACCATAAGATGATGTATGAGTTCAGCCTAAATTAGAAATAGTTGCTGATTTCTATCTGCGCTGCCTCATGCCCAAAACTTCTAATAATTAAATATCTCAGCATGCCACTTCCAGGTATTATGGAGTGCTGCTGGGTTTTGTTTATAGCCCCCTAACATTTAGGATGTGACTGGACGTATATATCGGACCCACGATGCAGATTGCTGCATTCTCCAGCTGCGTATCATAAGAATTAATTGCAAGACGCAGCACAATACAATTTGTGCAGAACAGATGATTTACTGTGTGTATGTTGTGAAAATACAGTATCTCGTTTAATTATCTTTTTGTAGATACAGAACCTGCTGCTCAAAATTCCTGTTTTGACAGAAAAGTTCTCAGGTGATGAAATGATAATGAACAATACTGTAAGAAAACAATGAAAGTGAATATAGACAAACAGCCAAAGCATTAGGCTAATTAATCAAAGTATTCAGTGAAGCCTACCATTCACACACAGCGGTGACATCACTGAGAATGCAGCCTATCCATTCACTACAGAGCGGTGACATCACTGAGAATGCAGCCTATCCATTCACACACAGCGGTGACATCACTGAGAATGCAGCCTATCCATTCACTAGCGAGCGGTGACATCACTGAGAATGCAGCCTATCCATTCACTACAGAGCGGTGACATCACTGAGAATGCAGCCTATCCATCAATAGAGAGCGGTGACATCACTGAGAATGCAGCCTATCCATCACTAGAGAGCGGTGACATCACTGAGAATGCAGCCTATCATCACTAGAGAGCAGTGACATCACTGAGAATGCAGCCTATCCATCACTAGAGAGCAGTGACATCACTGAGAATGCAGCCTATCCATCACTAGAGAGCGGTGACATCACTGAGAATGCAGCCTATCCATCACTAAAGAGCAGTGACATCACTGAGAATGCAGCCTATCCATCACTAGAGAGCGGTGACATCACTGAGAATGCAGCCTATCCATCAATAGAGAGCGGTGACATCACTGAGAATGCAGCCTATCCATCACTAGAGAGCGGTGACATCACTGAGAATGCAGCCTATCATCACTAGAGAGCAGTGACATCACTGAGAATGCAGCCTATCCATCACTAGAGAGCAGTGACATCACTGAGAATGCAGCCAATCCATCACTAGAGAGCGGTGACATCACTGAGAATGCAGCCTATCCATCACTAGAGAGCGGTGACATCACTGAGAATGCAGCCTATTCATTCACTAGAAAGCGGTGACATCACTGAGAATGCAGCCTATCCATCACTAGAGAGTGGTGACATCACTGAGAATGCAGCCTATCCATCACTAGAGAGCGGTGACATCACTGAGAATGCAGCCTATCCATCACTAGAGAGCGGTGACATCACTGAGAATGCAGCCTATCCATCACTAGAGAGCGGTGACATCACTGAGAATGCAGCCTATCCATCACTAGAGAGCGGTGACATCACTGAGAATGCAGCCTATCCATCAATAGAGAGCGGTGACATCACTGAGAATGCAGCCTATCCATCACTAGAGAGCAGTGATATCACTGAGAATGCAGCCTATCCATCACTAGAGAGCGGTGACATCACTGAGAATGCAGCCTATCCACCACAAGAGAGCGGTGACATCACTGAGAATACAGCCTATCCATCCCTAGAGAGCGGTGACATCACTGAGAATGCAGCCTATCCATCAATAGAGAGCGGTGACATCACTGAGAATGCAGCCTATCCATCACTAGAGAGCAGTGACATCACTGAGAATGCAGCCTATCCATCACTAGAGAGCGGTGACATCACTGAGAATGCAGCCTATCCATCACTAGAGAGCGGTGACATCACTGAGAAAGCAGCCTATCCATCACTAGAGAGCGGTGACATCACTGAGAATGCCTCCTATCCATACACTAGAGAGCGGTGACATCACTGAGAATGCAGCCTATCCATCACTAGAGAGCGGTGACATCACTGAGAATGCAGCTTATCCATCACTAGAGAGCGGTGACATCACTGAGAATGCAGCCTATCCATCACTAGAGAGTGTTGCCATCACTGAGAATGCAGCCTATCCATTCACTAGAGAGCGGTGACATCACTGAGAATACAGCCTATCCATCACTAGAGAGCGGTGACATCACTGAGAATGCAGCCTATCCATCACTAGAGAACGGTGACATCACTGAGAATGCAGCCTATCCATTCACTAGAGAGTGTTGCCATCACTGAGAATGCAGCCTATCCATTCACTAGAGAGCAGTGACATCACTGAGAATACAGCCTATCCATCACTAGAGAGCGGTGACATCACTGAGAATGCAGCCTATCCATCACTAGAGAGTGGTGACATCACTGAGAATGCAGCCTATCCATCACTAGAGAGCAGTGGCATCACTGAGAATGCAGCCTATCCATCACTAGAGAGCGGTGACATCACTGAGAATACAGCCTATCACTAGAGAGCAGTGACATCACTGAGAATGCAGCCTATCCATCACTAGAGAGCGGTGACATCACTGAGAATGCAGCCTATCCATCACTAGAGAGCGGTGACATCACTGAGAATGCAGCCTATCCATCACTAGAGAGCGGTGACAACACTGAGAATGCAGCCTATCCATCACTAGATAGCGGTGACATCACTGAGAATGCAGCCTATCCATCACTAGAGAGCGGTGACATCACTGAGAATGCAGCCTATCCATTCACTAGAGAGCGGTGACATCCCTGAGAATGCAGCCTATCCATCACTAGAGAGCGGTGACATCACTGAGAAAGCAGCCTATCCATCACTAGAGAGCGGTGACATCACTGAGAATGCAGCCTATCCATCACTAGAGAGCGGTGACATCACTGAGAATGCAGCCTATCCATCACTAGAGAGCGGTGACATCACTGAGAATGCAGCCTATCCATTCACTAGAGAGCGGTGACATCCCTGAGAATGCAGCCTATCCATCACTAGAGAGCGGTGACATCACTGAGAATGCAGCCTATCCATCACTAGAGAGCGGTGACATCACTGAGAATGCAGCCTATCCATTCACTAGAGAGCGGTGACATTACTGAGAATGCAGCCTATCCATCACTAGAGAGCGGTGACATCACTGAGAATGCAGCCTATCCATCACTAGAGAACGGTGACATCACTGAGAATGCAGCCTATCCATTCACTAGAGAGCGGTGACATCACTGAGAATACAGCCTATCCATCACTAGAGAGCGGTGACATCACTGAGAATGCAGCCTATCCATCACTAGAGAGCGGTGACATCACTGAGAATGCAGCCTATCCATTCACTAGAGAGTGGTGACATCACTGAGAATGCAGCCTATCCATCACTAGAGAGCAGTGGCATCACTGAGAATGCAGCCTATCCATCACTAGAGAGCGGTGACATCACTGAGAATACAGCCTATCACTAGAGAGCGGTGACATCACTGAGAATGCAGCCTATCCATCACTAGAGAGTGGTGACATCACTGAGAATGCAGCCTATCCATCACTAGAGAGCAGTGACATCACTGAGAATGCAGCCTATCCATCACTAGAGAGCAGTGACATCACTGAGAATGCAGCCTATCCATCACTAGATAGCGGTGACATCACTGAGAATGCAGCCTATCCATCACTAGAGATAGGTGACATCACTGAGAATGCAGCCTATCCATTCACTAGACAGCGGTGACATCCCTGAGAATGCAGCCTATCCATCACTAGAGAGCGGTGACATCACTGAGAAAGCAGCCTATCCATCACTAGAGAGCGGTGACATCACTGAGAATGCAGCCTATCCATCACTAGAGAGCGGTGACATCACTGAGAATGCAGCCTATCCATTCACTAGAGAGCGGTGACATCCCTGAGAATGCAGCCTATCCATCACTAGAGAGCGGTGACATCACTGAGAATGCCTCCTATCCATCACTAGAGAGCAGTGACATCACTGAGAATGCAGCCTATCCATTCACTAGAGAGCGGTGACATCCCTGAGAATGCAGCCTATCCATCACTTGAGAGCGGTGACATCACTGAGAATGCCTCCTATCCATCACTAGAGAGCAGTGACATCACTGAGAATGCAGCCTATCCATTCACTAGAGAGCGGTGACATCCCTGAGAATGCAGCCTATCCATCACTAGAGAGCGGTGACATCACTGAGAATGCAGCCTATCCATCACTAGAGAGCGGTGACATCACTGAGAATGCAGCCTATCCATCACTAGAGAGCGGTGACATCACTGAGAATGCAGCCTATCCATCACTAGAGAGGGGTGTATAAGAATTTGTATAAGAATACACAAATCATTGATTATGCTTTTCAGCCTTTAGAGAAGGGTTTGGTGCATGGAGTGAATGTGAGGTTCTCGTTTATCCTTTTTTGCCCATTGACTTAGGCTGTGTGAACATGCTGCGGACTCTGCTGCGGATCCGCAGGGGATTTGGCCCTGCGGATCTGCAGCAGTTTCTGCTGAGGTGTACAGAACCATTATTCCCTTTGGGAATTAAAAACCGCTGTGCAGACGCTGCGGAATTTTCCGTGCGGATTTTGCTGCGGTTTCATGTCAATTCTTTCTGCGGATTCCACAGCGGTTTACCATCTGCTCCATTGTGGAGATGATAATCCGCAGGCTAATCCGCAGATAAACCGTAAGTCTTTTGACCTGCGGATTTATCTGCGGATTTTGCAAAATCCGCGCGGATGAATCTGCAGCAGATTCCGCAGCGTGTGCACACAGCCTAATGGTTACACCTGTCCCTAATAATTCATTTACCGTCGGCGGCTTTGTGGGTGACGCAGGATTATACACCGTGGCTGGTAAAGCTCTTCCTGATAAGCGTCCTTCCTCATCGCTTCTCTATAAATAGAGCTGGGAGTTCGGCTCCTGTTAATCTTCCGTCTTTCCCTGTCTGTTTTTTAATTGACTTTCTCTCTGTTACAGGAATAGACCGCTCCCCTGGGACCTCGAATCATCAACACGGTGCATTGGTGGGTGCTTAAAGTTACAAACGCTAGCGAACAAGGAGGCACCAGCAATCCCATCCGAGCCATCCCGAACGGTTTTGAAATATTTCCCCGGTCACAGAAGCAATTACCATGGCTGCATCTGAAAGCTCCGAGCATCTAACATCTGATTATACATCACCAAGGTATTATGTATCGGATTCATTAATTTTATATTATGCAGGGCGGCGGGTTGACAGGTGAAACATTAAGATCTAGCAAGGATCTAAAATGAGATCTTACTTCAATTCCGCTGCTATCACCAAGAGAAACAGTTTTATTGTAGTGAAGAGGAAGAAAATGGAAAGAAAAGAAACAAATTCAAGGACGGTTCGGCCAAGTGCCACCGTAGATAATAGAGGAAACATGGAGGGTGCTCTACGCCGCAAAATGCTTCACCGCAGACAAGGGTCATTAGAGCAAAAGCGGAATAAACAAACTCTATTAAGTAATTCTACCGGAACGCCGACGGCTTGGGTGAATACCGGGACGACGCGTTTCGGTAAATACCATAGTGCATGAAGTTAATGGAGGACGATGGAGAAAATACAAGCAGGGATCTAAATTTTTGGCAGCAAAGCGTTACACAGAGTGGTATTTACCGGAGGGCAAAGGGCAAAACGCTGTTTGAAAACTTCAGGAAAAGTTGCACAATTTGTAAAAAAAAAAAAAAAACAGTGCAAAATTACAAAAATGTCAAGAAGTTGCAAAGTTCAGAGAAGACGAAGCAATTATAGAATGGAACTTATTTTTTTTTCTTCAATATCGCGTTTTCCTGTATCAACGCATCTTTATTTTAAAGTGGTTTTCTGGATATTATAATAATGGCATATCTGTACAATAAATCAGATTCTACTCTGGGCACTTCAATAATCAGCATAGTGAATGGGAAAGTAGCATTTGTCGGAGCGCCGTATGCTCTTTACTGCATTACCCGGCACAGTGACATTCATTCAGTGTGGCCATGTCTGGTACTGCAACTCAGTCATGTATGGCCCAATTCAGTAAATTCTGTATTGGATGTAGCTGCAGATGGATGTCATTGTGACAGGTGCTATAGTGAGTACAGCTACCACTTCATGGTATCTGTATCTGCATCACTTACTGGAAGAGATAGGCAGGCAACTCTATTTGTAAGTGCATCAATTAAAGTAGAAAGAAGACGGAACAGCATTTGTAGGGAGAAATAGGAAGGCAGTACTATCTGTACCTATATTATTTACAGGGAGAGACTGTATGGCAGTAAGAGCCGTATCTGCATCATTTACAAGGAGAGACAAGGAGGCAGTACTACCTGGACCTATATTGTTAACTAAGCGAGACTGTCTGGCAGTAATATCTATATCTACTTCATTAGCTGTCAGAGATAGGGAGGAGTTACTATATGTATGCCATTCATTTACAGGGAGAGACAGGGAGGCAGCACTTTATGTGCCTACATCATATACAAGCAGATAAGAGAGAGGCAGTAGTATCTGTACCTGCATCAAGTAGAGATATTAATGCAGTAGAATCTGTACCTAAATCACATACAGGAAAAGACAGGGAGGCAGCACTATCTCTAACTGCATTATCTACAAGGAGAGGAAATAATGCAGTACTCTTACCTTCTTCAGTTACAGGAAAAGACAAGGAAGCAGTACTATCTGTACCTGCATCAATTACAGGGAGAAGTAGGAGGTAGTACTAGCTACAGCATTTACAGCAAGAGACAAGGAGACAGTACTGTCTGTACCTACATCATTTACAGGAGACACAGAGAGGCAGTGCTATCTGTACCTACATCATTTACAGGAGAGACAAAGACAGATATTTACAGAAGAGACAGGGAAGCAGTACTACCTGTACCTATATCATTTACAATTAGAGACAAGGAGGCAGTACTGTCTGTACCTACATCATTTACAGGAGAGACAAGGAGGCAGTGCTTTCCAGTCCTTCATTATTTACAGAAGAGAGGGAAACTTTGCTACCTGTACCTATATCATTTACAAGTAGGGACAAGGAGGCAGTAATATCTGTACCTACATCATTTATAGGTAGACACAGTATTGCTACCTGTATTTAGGCTATGTGCCCACGTAGCGATTTTTAAGCGTTTTTGCCGCGATTTTCGGCGCGAAAACGCTGCGAAAACGTTTAAAAATCGTGTACAGAACGCCCCCCATGCATTCCTATGGCATTCCGCACATGCTGTGCTAATGCTGCGCTTTTTTCCGCGGCGGAATCGCAAAGAATTGCCGCGATTCCGCACCCATAGGAATGCATGAGAATCGCTTACTTCCCGCATGTGGCTATGCCCACCATGCGGGAAGTTAAGTGTCTCATGTGCGGTTGGTACCCACGGTGTGGAGGAGAGGAGACTGTCCTCCAGGCCCTGGGTACCATACCCCTGTAAAAAAAAGAATAAAAAATAAAAAATCGGGGTATATTTACCTTCCGACGTCCCGCGCTGCATTCCCGGCCTCAGCGTTCCCAGTAATGCCTTGCGGCAAGGTCCAGTGATGATGTAGTCTCGCGAGATCGCTATAGCAACGCGAGACTACGTCATCACAGGTCTCGCAAGGCATCGCTGGGAACGCTGAGGCACGGGATGGCAGCGCTGGACGCCGGAAGGTAAATATACCCCGATTTTTTATTTTTTTTAGCATTTTTACATTCTATCTTTTACTATTGATGCGGCATAGGCGGCCTCAATAGTAAAAACCTGGTCACACTTGTCAAACACTATGTTTGACGAGTGTGACCAACCTGTCAATCACTTTCCAAGCGATGCTTCAAATCGCTTGGAAAGTGCTTGAATATCGCACACGAAAATCGCGGCAAAATCGCGGTGAAATCGCGCGGGAAAAATGGTGCGATTTCTGGGAAGGAGTCCGGTTTTTAGTGAGCGTTTTAAAATGCTACGTGGGCACATAGCCTGACATAATTTACGATAAGCAGGTGGATAATAATACTTCTGTCCACATCATTGACTATTGAGACAGGTAAGCAGTACTATTTGTGTTTACACCATGTACAGGAGGAGTGGAGCAGGCAGTACTATCTGTGCTTGCATCGCAATGCAGGTAAAATACTACACTGCTGCCCTAGCTTGGTGACCGCTTCATTTTCACTAGGGCTTCCCTTTAAGGCATGATTGCTAAATTATTCATCTAAGTAAAAGGAAATGTCTAAAAGTGAAAAAGACGCTAAAGCCATTAGCAGCAGAGCTGTGAACCGGAGGAGCCGCGTGTTTAAATAGTCTTTATTCAATCTGGAGTCCGGCACAATGCAAATGTCACCGGCTCCAGTCAAGATTTCTTGTTGTCAGAAGATTTTCTTGTGATCTCTGGGGAGAAGTAAAGGACAAATCCTGAAGAAGCCGAAATAATTGTTTAAAACCTGAGGTGCCCAAAGTGTGGCCAAATGTTAACGACTGCAAAAGAAAGTTTCACTTTAAAAGTTTTAGCTTGCCACAAAACATTTACTATATTTAAAGGGACAGTACGGGCACAATGTGTCATGTCTAATGAGGGGGTGGAGCATAGTGCAGTGTGCGCAGCTTTGGAGTAGGCGTTCTCTAATTGGATATGCTGCAGCCCTGCTCATATAGTGTCATTGATGCCTCTCATAAACTGGCTTCTGTCTGGCTGCAGACAGGAGCCAGCGATCAGACCTGGTAATGACGCTATGTGCCAGTGCGGAGGTGTAAAGCCGCTGTACATCCACCAGGCCATTGAATCTGTACTCATAGTGTCATTGCCTGCTCTCATCGCTGGCTTCTGTCTGCAGCCACCGCTCAGTACTGTACAGCAGACAGGAGCGAGCAATGAGAGCCAGCCATAACACTACATGAGTGAATGTGTAGAGAAGTGGACTGACCCATGGAACTGTCTGAAGCAGGAAAGTGAATGTTAAGATAGGCAGTAAATATACTTGACGTGAATTTGTATGGGGAAACAGCTGTAATCAGAAAGAGATGGTGTAAGACTGGGTTTTGGCCACTAGGGGGAGAAAAAGCATAGCAGGAAAAGGAGACAGTGCAGTACTGAGGTTTGGTCACTAGAGGGAGACAAAAGAAAGCAAGGAAAGGACTTAGCAGCTAATACTTAAGAAATCGCAAAGTCATGGTGGGCGGAGTTACGGGGACCCTGGAGGGGAATTCCCAGGCAAGGGAATAAAAGAGAGAGAGAGCCCCAGGGGGAACCCAGTCCAGGAGGAGTTCAGCGCAGGAGGAGACTGTCTCTCCTTTGAGTCCCTTCCGGAGCTCGTCCTTCAGTCTCCTCCTGCGCTGAACTCCTCCTGGACTGGGTTCCCCCTGGGGCTCTCTCTCTCTTTTATTCCCTTGCCTGGGAATTCCCCTCCAGGGTCCCCGTAACTCCGCCCACCATGACTTTGCGATTTCTTAAGTATTAGCTGCTAAGTCCTTTCCTTGCTTTCTTTTGTCTCCCTCTAGTGACCAAACCTCAGTACTGCACTGTCTCCTTTTCCTGCTATGCTTTTTCTCCCCCTAGTGGCCAAAACCCAGTCTTACACCATCTCTTTCTGATTACAGCTGTTTCCCCATACAAATTCACGTCAAGTATATTTACTGCCTAGCTTAACATTCACTTTCCTGCTTCAGACAGTTCCATGGGTCAGTCCACTTCTCTACACATTCACTCATGTAGTGTTATGGCTGGCTCTCATTGCTCGCTCCTGTCTGCTGTACAGTACTGAGCGGTGGCTGCAGACAGAAGCCAGCAATGAGAGCAGGCAATGACACTATGTGAGCATGGCTGCAGCATATCTTGATTCATATTGATACATTTGTAGGTACATGCGCCCACCACCACGGCGCTTCCCATGGCCGAGTCCGTCTGTCTGGCACCCCGAGCATCCTCTGTCCTGCGGCTATCCTGTCAGGGCCACCCCCCTGACTGTCTCTCCTTTGAGTCCCTTCCGGAGCTCGTCCTTCAGTCAGGGGGGTGGCCCTGACAGGATAGCCGCAGGACAGAGGATGCTCGGGGTGCCAGACAGACGGACTCGGCCATGGGAAGCGCCGTGGTGGTGGGCGCATGTACCTACAAATGTATCAATATGAATCAAGATATGCTGCAGCCATGCTCACATAGTGTCATTGCCTGCTCTCATTGCTGGCTTCTGTCTGCTGCCACCGCTCAGTACTGTGCAGCAGACAGGAGCGAGCAAATGAGAGCCAGCAATAACAGTACAAGAGAAGAGCTGAACAGTGCAATGTCAATCAAGATATGCTACAGTCACACTCACATAAGGTCACTGCCGGCTCTCATCACCGGCTCCTGTCTGCCGTACAGTAATAAGCGGCAGCTGCAGACAGGAGCCGGTGATGAGAGCTGGAAATGACCCTGTCTGAGCACGGCTGCAGTGTTCCCGTGGAGGTGAAAAGCTGCTGATTAAACATATTTTGAATGACACTGTTGAACTCAATCAGCGGCTCTGCATCTCTGCACGGACACTGCAGCTTTGCTCACAGTGTCATCGCTGGCTTTCATCACCGGCTCCTGTCTGCAGCTGCCGTGTCCGTGTGGAGGAGCACAGCCAATATACTACAGGTATGATATTTATAGGGGGCTACATCCCCTACACACCTGTATAAATGGTTGGTTTAGTTAGTGTTTTGGAGGTGACAACCTTTTTATGAAGTGTGGCTTCCCAGCTCTGTATCAATTCACCCGATATAAGGCATAGTGTTGGAGCCCCTTAAAGCACCCAAATTCTGGCTACTGAACTTGCCCCCAAGCTATGACCTTGATCCAATCCATGGGTCAGCAACCTGAGGGCACTTCAGCTGTTGCAAAAACACAACTGGCCTCATGCTCTGATAGCTCCATGACAGCCTGCACGTGTTAGGAAATGCTGGGAGTTGTAGTTTGCGGCACATACTGCTGAGCTTTGATCTATTATATTCTACAGGCCCTCGGGGGCCGGCACACCTTCGGTGCAACATGTGCAGCCGCCTCATGGGGTCATGTAAGAAGGGGGCCCATTTACACCTCCAAAGCAGTAACCAGCTTCTGTCTCTGACACGTCACTAAAGTGCAAAAGGGGCCCGCGTATTGTTCTGTGTCTACCCCAGCTACTATGTCATATCCCGCAGGGGAGGACCCGGTCCAGAATTGTCATATTCATTGTCTGGATACCATATATCTAATACAGGATAGAGACTTTTAGAAAAGTTAATTGTAAAAAATCTTTCAAAAAAACATTAAAACAAACGTTTCCATTCTCTTCTCGTCTCGTTCCAGGTCAGCGGAGTTCTCTGTGCAAACTTTGAAAAGTAGTAATTTAATGGAAAAACCAAGACGGCTACAAAGTAATTTAATTCATTCCAATCCGGTCCGGCTGCCAACTGCACACTTCAAAAAATGCACAGGCAAGGACTTTGGGTGTCCTCAGAGAATACATGGCAAATAAAGGATCATGCAGGCAAATAACAATTATATTGTGTGAGTGCAATTGTGTTACCGGTAAAGAAAGGAAGTGGACAGATATTCAACATCTCCTTAGCTAAAGAAGAAATGTACATCAATACATATACAGTAGATATAGTGGAGCTAAGGCGGAAAACGCAACACAACAAGGTTTACCCAAAGAGATACAAGGAACGTCAACAAAACCGTGGTCAACACAAAGACAGCAATAAAAACCAGCTACAATACAACAAGAATAATATTGCTTCATATGTACAGGAATATACTATAATACTGCCCCTATGTACAAGAATATAGCTACGATAATACTGCCCCTATGTACAAGAATATAACTACGATAATACTGCCCCTATGTACAAGAATATAACTACTATAATACTGCCCCTATGTACAAGAATATAACTACTATAATACTGCCCCTATGTACAAGAATATAACTATGATAATACTGCCCCTATGTACAAGAATATAACTACTATAATACTGCCCCTATGTACAAGAATATAACTACTATAATACTGCCCCTATGTACAAGAATATAACTTCTATAATACTGCCCCTATGTACAAGAATATAGCTACGATAATACTGCCCCTATGTACAAGAATATAACTACTATAATACTGCCCCATGTACAAGAATATAGCTACGATAATACTGCCCCTATGTATAAGAATATAACTACTATAATATTGCCCCTATGTACAAGAATATAACTACTATAATACTGCCCTTATGTAGAAGAATATAACTACTATAATACTGCCCCTATGTACAAGAATATAACTACTATAATACTGCCCCCTATGTACAAGAATATAACTACTATAATACTGCCCCCTATGTATAAGAATATAACTACTATAATACTGCCCCTATGTACAAGAATATAACTACTATAATACTGCCCTTATGTACAAGAATATAACTACTATAATACTGCCCCTATGTACAAGAATATAACTACTATAATACTGCCCCTATGTACAAGAATATAACTACTATAATACTGCCCCCTATGTACAAGAATATAACTACTATAATACTGCCCCTATGTACAAGAATATAACTACTATAATACTGCCCCCTATGTGCAAGAATATAACTACCATAATACTGCCCCCTATGTGCAAGAATATAACTACCATAATACTGCCCCCTATGTGCAAGAATATACCTACTATAATACTGCCCCCTATGTACAAGAAAATAACTACTATAATACTGCCCCTATGTACAAGACTATAACTACTATAATACTGCTAGTATGTACAAGAATATAACTACTGTAATACTGCTCCTATGTACAAGAAAATAACTAATATAATACTGCCAGTATGTACATGAATATAACTACTATAATACTGCCCCTATGTACAAGAATATAACTACTATAATACTGCTCCTATGTACAAGACTATAACTACTATAATACTGCCCCTATGTACAAGAATATACCTACAATAATACTGCTCCTATGTACAAGAATATAACTACTATAATACTGCACCCTATGTACAAGAATATAACTACTATAATACTGCCCCAATATACAAGAATATAACTACTATAATACTGCCCCTATGTACTAGAATATAACTACTATAATACTGCCCCTATGTACAAGACTATAACTACTATAATACTGCTCCTGTGTGCAAGAATATAACTACTATAATACTGCCCCTATGTACAAGAATATAACTACTATAATACTGACCCCTATGAGCAGGAATATAACTACTATAATACTGCTCCTATATAAAAGAATATAACTACTATAATACTGCTCCTATGTACAAGAATATAACTACTATAATACTGCCCCTATATACAAGAATATAACTACTATAATACTGCCCCTATGTACAAGAATATAACTACTATAATACTGCCCCTATGTACAAGAATATAACTACTATAATACTGCCCCTATGTACAAGAATATAATTACTATAATACTGTCCCTATGTACAAGAATATAACTGCTATAATTCTGCCCCTATGTACAAGAATATAACTACTATAATACTGCCCCTAAGTACAAGAATATAATTACTATAATACTGCCCCTATGTACAAGAATATAGCTACTATAATACTGCCCCTATGTACAGGGAATATAACTACTATAATACTGCACCTATTGTAATGTACTGTAAGGCATGATTTTGTTGGAACCTTCCAGAATCCTCCATTCTATGAGAAAATCTCCTTGTAACATAGCTGCAGCATTCCCCCTTACCTCCCCCCTCTGCCTGCTGGTAATAGGACACTTCCTGTTACAAGCATTGGCCCCTCTCCAAAGAAAGGAATGTTAATTAAGCTGAGTGGAGAGCATGTCTTTGTTTAAAACCAGGGGCTTGAATTCAGCTATGGGAAGTATTAAAACAAGTCATATCGCAAAAAACATACACTGCAGAGATATAATAATCACATCTCTGCGTAGGCAGCGAAACCATCTTTCTAACCCATAATTTTCACGGTTCTAACCCTTCCAGAAACTGAGATATGGATTGCTCCCAAATGGAGTGTCCTAACTATGGCATGCTTGGTGTTACCTTATTGGATTCGATAAATTGAGAAAAATGAGACCATTGGTGTGTTTATACAAGTTTCCCTCGTTAAGATATAGTTATTATAAGTTTTACAATGAAATAGCAACTTGGAGAAAGGGGGGATGAACTTCTCCAGACTGCCCCTTTCGTGATGTAACCGACACTAGGCTATAAGATACCCCTCCCTTACAATTATTCAGTTGAAGCTGGAGTTTTGATGCTGAAAAGACCTGCAAATGTCTGGCGACGTCTGACTAGGCCCATCCCCCTTGCCACACGTGGTTTGCCTAATACCAGCTAAGCACATGTAAGTGTACTTTCTGCTTTCACCCCTGTTACTTTATATTTGCAATGTACATATTTAATGTCTCAACTTTGTAACAACTTTTATCTATGTAATCACTGCCAACCTTTTGGAAATAAATGATAAATTTATCAGTTTGTCTCCATGCTCTAAGAAATGAACTATGCGCCTTTTTTAGGTAATCTCTACTAATTTGGGGGTTTTCCACGGACCCTCTTAATTAACTCTTTGATTAAGTGAATCGTGGCTGGTGGCAGCGTGGTGTGTTCGGTTGGTTGGGCTAGTTGGCTGTACGGAAGGGTCTTATATGCTGAATGAGTGGCTGTGGCCAAAGCATTGATAATTCCCTTACTGCAGTAGTCTAATTGCCCGGGCACAACAAGCAGCCCATCCGGCGACTAGTTATCCTAGATGTAGTTCCCTGACTGACCTGAGGGTAAGGGGGTGCCGGAGAGCTGTGAGTTCCAAAGTGGAACTGAGAAGGTGGGATATCCATATGTCCCTGCAGTTCATGGAAGGTTATTAGCAGTGGTGGGGCATCCAAAATAACTTCCCTGCAATGAATTGTTAGAGCAAGATTAGCTTGCTGTATATTTTTGTCACATTGTACCAGTGGTGGAATAACTAAGATAAGCCCCCACTGTGCCTGTGATAGCCGTGTGCTGGCAGTGCGTCGCATCCCTCCGTCCGCTGACATACCCGTGTCAGTGGTGAGATCGTGACATATTGGTGGCACAGGATGCGCTTTCGTCACACCTATGTACAAGAATGGAACTACTATAATACTGCTCCTATAAGAATATAACTACTATAATACTGCTCCTATGTACAAGAATATAACTACTATAATACTGCTCCTATGTACAAGAATATGACTTCTATAATACTGCCCCTATGTACAAGAATATACTATAATACTGCTCCTATGTACAAGAAAATAACTACTATAATACTGCCCCCTATGTACAGGAATATAACTACTATAATACTGCCCCTATATACAAGAATATAACTACTTTAATACTGTCAATATATACAAGAATATAACTACTATAATACTACCCCTATGTACAAGAATATAACTTCTATAATACTGCCGCTATGTACAAGAATATAACTACTATAATACTGCCGCTATGTACAAGAATATACTATAATACTGCTCCTATGTACAAGAAAATAACTACTATAATACTGCCCCTATGTACAAGAAAATAACTACTATAATACTGCCCCCTATGTACAGGAATATAACTACTATATTACTGCCCCTATATACAAGAATATAACTACTTTAATACTGTCAATATATACAAGAAAATAACTACTATAATACTACCCCTATGTACAAGAATATAACTTCTATAATACTGCCGCTATGTACAAGAATATAACTACTATAATACTGCCGCTATGTACAAGAATATAACTACTATAATACTGCTCCTATGTACAAGAAAATAACTACTATAATACTGCCCCTATGTGCAAGAATATAACTACTACAATACTGTCCATATATGCAAGAATATAACTACTATAATACTGTCCATATAAACAAGAATATAGCTACTATAATACTGCCCCAATGTGCAAGAATATAACTACTATAATACTGCCCCTATGTAAAAGAACATATCTACTATAAAACTGCTCCTATGTACAAGAATATAACTACTATAATACTGCTCCCATGTACAGGAATATAACTACTATAATACTGTCCCTATGTACAAAAACATAACTGCTATAATACTGCCCCTATGTACAAGAATATAACTACTATAATACTGCCCCTAACTACAAGAATATAACTACCATAATACTGCCCCTATGTACAAAAATATAACTACTATAACACTGCCCATATATAAAAGAATATCACTACTATAATGCTGTCCCTATGTACAAGAATTTAAGTATTATAATACTGTCCCTGTGTACAAGAATATAACTACTATAATACTGCCCCCTATGTACAAGAATATAACTACTATAATACTGCCCCTATGTACAAGAATATAACTATTATAATACTGCCCCCTGTGTACAAGAATATAACTACTATAATACTGTTCCTATATACAAGAATATAACTACTATAATACTACTCCTATGTACAAGAATATAACTACTATAATACTGCCCCTATGTACAAGAATATAACTACTATAATACTGCCCCTATGTACAAGAATATAACTACTATAATACTGCCCCTATGGACAGGGAATATAACTACTATAATACTGCCCCTATGTACAAGAATATAACTACTATAATACTGCCCCTATGTACAAGAATATAACTACTATAATACTGCCCCTATGTACAAGAATATAACTACTATAATACTGCCCCTATGTACAGGGAATATAACTACTATAATACTGCCCCTATGTACAAGAATATAACTACTATAATACTGCCCCTATGTACAAGAATATAACTACTATAATACTGCCCCTATGTACAAGAATATAACTACTATAATACTGCCCCTATGTACAAGAATATAACTACTATAATACTGTCCCCTATATACAAGAATATAACTACTATAATACTGCCCCTATGTACAAGAATATAACTACTATAATACTGCTCCTATGTACAAGAACATAACTACTATAATAGTGCTCCCTATGTACAAGAATATAACTACTATAATACTGCTCCCTATGTACAAGAATATAACTACTATAATACTGCTCCTATATACAAGAATATAACTACTATAATACTACTCCTATGTACAAGAATATAACTACTATAATACTGCCCCTATGTACAAGAATATAACTACTATAATACTGCCCCTATGTACAAGAATATAACTACTATAATACTGCCCCTATGTACAGGGAATATAACTACTATAATACTGCCCCTATGTACAAGAATATAACTACTATAATACTGCCCCTATGTACAAGAATATAACTACTATAATACTGCCCCTATGTACAAGAATATAACTACTATAATACTGCCCCTATGTACAGGGAATATAACTACTATAATACTGCCCCTATGTACAAGAATATAACTACTATAATACTGCCCCTATGTACAAGAATATAACTACTATAATACTGCCCCTATGTACAAGAATATAACTACTATAATACTGCCCCTATGTACAAGAATATAACTACTATAATACTGTCCCCTATATACAAGAATATAACTACTATAATACTGCCCCTATGTACAAGAATATAACTACTATAATACTGCTCCTATGTACAAGAACATAACTACTATAATAGTGCTCCCTATGTACAAGAATATAACTACTATAATAGTGCTCCCTATGTACAAGAATATAACTACTATAATAGTGCTCCCTATGTACAAGAATATAACTACTATAATACTGCTCCTATGTACAAGAATATAACTACTATAATACTGCTCCTATGTACAAGAATATAACTACTATAATAGTGCTCCCTATGTACAAGAATATAACTACTATAATACTGCTCCTATTTGCAAGAATATAACTACTATAATACTGTCCCCTATGTACAAGAATATAACTACTATAATACTGCTCCCTATGTACAAGAATATAAATACTATAATACTGCTCCTATGTACAAGAATATAACTACTATAATACTGTCCCCTATGTACAAGAATATAACTACTATAATACTGCTCCTATGTACAAGAATATTACAAGGCTTGAAACAATGCAAACTGCGATACTCCAACCAGGTACCATTCTATTATAGCTGCAACGCTTTGCATGTCCTGACTCCTTTCTATCATAGCTGTAATGCTTTTTGTGTCCTGACTCTTTTTTAACTTCTCACTCTAATTTTGATACTCATCATTCTCGGCAGAGTGTCATCCCGTGTAAACAGTTTGTGCTGCTGAGAAGAATGGCAGCCGATGTTCCCATTACAGATCACTCAGTGCACACCTGCAGCCTGCTCTACCGGTGTACATGGGCTGCTACACGGCCGCGTCTCTGCTGCTCTGGATACATCACACCTCGTGCAGATCAGTTCTCCCTCCCAGATAATTCCGAGGTTATAACCTCCACATCGGGGGCGGCACTGAAAGAGTTACGCAATTTTTCGCGCTGGCCTTTGAGGCGATACTCTGCGGCCTCACGCTCTCTCGTTTGCATCTGCCTCCTCCCATTGGAATCTCGGCCTTTGGGAAAGCGTCTCCGCAAATGACAGAGGTGAAATGTCAGCGGCCGGAGGTAAATGGCGCAGAATGGAAAGGTCCTAATGAGTGGCCATCGCACCCTGACTGCATATTAACCGACAGCGACCGTCACTGTAACAATCCTCGGACGAGGTGTGGAGTCTGCAGCAGCCCCAGGCAAGAAGAGGGACACGGGAGAAAGAGTCTACAATGTATCTATCCATCTATCTATATCTATCATAGCTCATATTTTTTCTTATTTATTAATATTATATCGATATATTTTATTTCCCCTTGATTTCTCCAGTTACTTTTCATGTGATCCTTTCATTACCAGCCGCGCTCAGCACCCCCTCACCTTACCAGACGCCGCCGCTTTTTACGCCGATATCGGCAAAATAAATAAAATCTGCAGTAAACTTCCCGCGCACACAATCTATTACCTATGACATTTACATGCACCCTTTTCCCTTTCTGCTTACCCAACACTTCCGAGGATAAACATGGTGAAGATCCCACTTTACCGAGCTGGATTTCTGAGCTGGATTAGTAAACGAGGGAACATTAACGGGGGGGGGGAGAAAAAAAAAAAAGAAACTTTTTGCCCATGAGAATGACAGATTTTATGCTGAAATTAAGACTAATCATAATTATTACTTAAACTAGTAATTGTATATTGCACTTAAGCATTTTTTTTTCCTCCGGTAAAAGACGTGTCGTAAAAAAATTGTGATTAAAATTAAAGCAATTAGAATTACTTAACTTCAATGAGTGCGGCAGAAAAATAATTGGGCTCATTTAAGGATCTCGGTAGAATTGTGCGGCGGAATGTTAACACCCGGCAAAGAAAATCTGATGGAAAAATCGTTACAAAGTATCACCACTATTATATACTATGTGCGTGTTACTCTGGACTCGTGTGATACCGTACTATGGCTCCAGCAACATCTCGAGGTCCTTTTCCACCTAAACTAATAGCAGCTTAACGTAGAGACAGAGATTCTGATTCCAGCAATGTGTCACTTACTTGGCTGCTTGCAATAGTTTTGATAAAATCACAGTTTTATTAACTAGCAAATCTTCTGCCATGTAGTCTAACCACGCCCTCGCGACTGATTGGCAGCTTGCTGCCTATGCACAGAGTATACAGAAAGCTGCCAATCAGTGGTGTGGGTGGGGTTACACAGAGCTCAGCATTCAAATTACTGATAACTCTGCAGCAGAGAAAATAGAGGGTTATATCAAAACTACAGCAAATAGCCCAGTAAGTGATACATCAGTGGAATTAGGGTCTTTGCCCTTACATCATATGGGGGAGCACAAACCCGGTAGCAGATCCCCTTTACTTAAAATATTGAATTGTGCTATCTTTATATAGCGCTAACATATTCCGCAGCGCTTTACAGTTTGCACACATTTTCATCACTGTCCCCGATGGGGCTCACAATCTAAATTCCCTATCAGTATGTCTTTGGAATGTGGGAGGAAACCGGAGTGCCCGGAGGAAACCCACGCAAACACGGGGAGAACATACAAACTCCTTGCAGATGTTGTCCTTGGTGGGATTTGAACCCAGGACTCGAGTGCTGCAAGGCTGCAGCGCTAACCACTGAGCCACCGTGCTGCCCATGCTATGATCAGAAGCCAGGATAATTTTTTTTTTCTAATGAATTTGTTCGTAAGGCTTCCAGAATATGACGGAGGGGATAGAAGACCTCCTTGAAGAGTCATCAGATCTCTTGAATTTCACTGAACATTCCCAAAATCTCCAGGAATTCTATCTGGGTTCCTCGATTGTGTGAAGCAGGGACTGTATGTGAAGGGTGTGACCTCTGGTGAAAACTAATTTTGATGTTCTCCTTGATGTTAAACTTTAAGGCTAAGTGCACACGTACCGGAACTCTCGCGGAAATTACCGCGAGAATTCCGGAATTCCAGTCCGCGGGAAAATCGCACTTTAAATTCCCGCGATTTTCCAGCGGAAAAACTAGCATTTTGCAAGCGTAATTAGCTTGCAAAATGCTAGCGTTCTCCAAGCGATCTGTAGCATCGCTTGGAGAACTGATTGACAGGTTGGTCACACTCGTCAAACATAGTGTTTGACGAGTGTGACCAACATTTTACTACTGAGGCCGCCTATGCAGCATCAGTAGTAAAAGATAGAATGTAAAAAAAAAATAAAAAATAGTGTTATTCTTACCCTCTGACGTCCCGCGCAGCCGTTCCCAGTAATCCTTTGCGAAAATGCCCGCGATGACGTCAGTTCTCGCGGGATCGCGATGTCTCGCGGTAATTCGCGATGACGTCGCGCGAATGACCGCGAGACTTCGCGATCCCGCGAGAATGGACGTCATCGCGGGCATTTTCGCAAAGGACTACTGGGAACGGGAGCGTGAAGAGAAGCGGGAAGACTGCGCGGGACGTCGGAGGGTGAGAACAACAATATTTTTTATTTTAAATTCTATTTTTTACAGGGATATGGTACCCAAAGCCCGGAGGACAGTCTCCTCTCCTCCGGACCGTGGGTACCATCCGCAAATGTTCTGCTTACTTTCCGCATGGTGTGCACAGCCACATGCAGGAAATAAGCGGAACAATGCATTCCTATGGGTGCGGGATCGCCGCGATTCCGCAAATTAATGAGCATGCTGCAGTTTTTACCGCGAAGCGATTCCGCCGCGGTAAAAACCGCAGCATTAGCACAGCATTGCGGAATCCCATAGGAATGCATGGGATGCTTATTTTTCGCGTTTTCGCGGCAAAATCGCGCAGTTAAAACTGCCGCGGAAACGCGAAAAAAACGCCACGTGTGAACTCAGCCTTAGGCTATGTGCACACGGTGCAGATTCACTAGCGCTTTCTTTCTGTGCGGATCCGCAGGTAAACCGCAGGTAAAGTGACCTGCGGTTTATCTGCGAATTAGCCTGCGATTTTCCCCTGGTGGCAAACAGCAGCGGAATCCGCAGAAAGAATTGACATGTCAATTCTTTCTGCGGATTCAAAACCGCAGCTTTTCCACAGTGAAAAAAACGCAGCATGTGCACAGCGGAATGTAAATCCCATAGACTTACATGGTACTGTGCACTGTCTGCAGAACTGCTGCAGATCCACAGCGGCCAAAACCACAGCGGATCCGCAGCAAAACCCACAGCGTGTGCACATAGCCTCAACATTGTTAGGCTGAGTGCAGACGGACTTTTTGGCCCTGCGGATTTTTCCGTGCAGAATAGAAGAAATCTGCAGGTCAAATGACCTGCATTTTTCCTGCGGATTTCTTCCATTTTTCATGCGGTTTTATTGCGGTTTTTGTGCTGTTTTCCATCGCGGTTTTCCCCCTGCAGATTTGGTGACAGGGGAGATGGAAAACCGCACAAAAGAAGTAACATGCTGCGGATTTTTTACCGCGGGAAAACCGCGCGGAAAAATCCGCAGCGTCTGCACAGCGGTTTTTTTTTTACATTGATTTTAAGGCTACTGTACATCACAGTGCGGATATGCAACGTTTCTGCGCGGTAAAATCCGCTGCAAATCTGCATCGTGTGCACACAGCCTTATTATCCTATGTAGTTTTCCCCTTTTTTTTATTACTAAAAGTTCATGGATTTCAACTGAGCCATCGGATCTCATGATGACCCATGCATAATTACTGTGAGAATAACTGAAGAAAAGTGAGAAAAATCGGCACTTCCACTGGTAAAAATAATAAACTTCTATATTGGATGCATTAAAAAAGTGCAGTAGAAGAAACGGATGCATTTCTGGCGCTAAGTACGCCCATAGTCACAGTTACGCTTCAGGATCACGGGAAACTTATAAAAAACGTAAGCGCAAAAGAAGAACAGAAGATGTGTTTGTGTGTTTGTCATTTTCTGCTGTTTCTTTTGGTTCTATAATGCACATATATATTGTTCTTCATTAATTATCGGTGTTCCTTTGTGATTGGTATTAGAGTTGAGCGACTTTTGGTTTTTTAGGGTCGAGTTTCGTTTCGTGAAACCCGACTTTTCCAAAAGTCGGGTCGAGCAAGATCGGCCGACTATAGGGAAAAGTCGGGGTCGTCCCGAAACACGAAACCCAATGTAAGTCAATGGGGAATAAAAGTCGGCAGTGAGAGGAGGACAGGAAACACACCTACAGTGCCCATTTGAATGCCAAAAGCATCAATTCTTCTTACTTAAGCTTGTCAACCTTAATTAACTTCATAATACAAGTTACGCACTGAAAAACGCACGCTCAGTACCTCAGCAGGACAAAAAAAAATTGGGATTGCTTTTAAAAAAGCAGTTTGCAGAGCAGTGGGTAAACAGCAATGCAGCCGTCAGGAAGCCTTAGAAGGCAGCCTAACAACCAACACCGCTGATCCAGCAAAATATAGCCTCCACTTGCACTGTACACACAGTGACTGGTGTGTTGTACAGGCAAAATCGCTAGCAGCAGAAGCAGTTTTTGGTGTCTTCTTACCTGCCTAACGCTCTCCCTACAGAATCAGCAGCAGCAGCAGCTCTCCCTATTCTGAGATCAGCATGAAGAACATGGCGGTCGGCGTGCACGCCCTTTTATACCCCCTGTGACGCCCACCAAAGCAAGCCAATCACTTGCATGCCCTTCTGAAAGATGGTGGTGACCCCTGCCTATGTCATCACGTTGCCCACAGTGTCCGTGGATCCTGATTGGCTGAAAAAGAGCGCAAAACAAACTTTTGAAACGCGACTTTGGCACATAAGTCGCCGAACTCGTGGCCGACCTCATCCTAGGGTCGGGTTTCGTTTCATGAAACCCGACTTTGCCAAAAGTCGGCGAGTTTTGAAATTTTTCGACCCGTTTCGCTCAACTCTAATTGGTATTATTCATTTTATAAGTCTTTCCCATGATCCTAAAGAGTAACTGCGACTAAGGACGTACTTAGCGCCAGAAACGCGTCAGTTATTTCTAACGTATGGGAATGATGAAGATGTATTCTCTTTACCAGTGGAAGTGCAGATTTTTCTCACTTTTCCTTCATTACTGTTTGTGTTGATGTCCATGTAAGATGTGCAGCAATATGATGAAACTGCATGGACTGTACCACACACGTTCTCATCTGAGCATGCAGGACGATCGTTCAGTCTCTCTGACTGTATGATTTATTAGCTTAGCTAGGAGTTTAAAGTGGGGAGAATAATCACACTGCCCCCCCCCCCCCACATCCAGCAGGAAGAGAGGATTGTCATGATCCAGACCGGGTTTGGAGTCCTGTCTTCCCCTTTTTCCAGTCTGATTATGACAGGGGTTTACTTTCTCAGCCTCAGTCTGGTCTCAGGTTTACTATTTATCTCCGCTATGTCCTGCAGACCATGTCAGTTATAGTTTCTGCCTACGACGTGTGTAGCTGAACCCGTTTGCCTTGATTTGCCCTGCTGCTTGCTTACTGAACCCGTGTCTGTTTATCCCTTCTTCCCTTCCCGACTCAGTGTTTCCCTTTTGTGTATTGACTCCCTGGTTTTGACTTGGCTTGGACCCTGATTTGTTTTGTCTTTTGTCTTTGGCATATCTGCTCCTGACCGGTACTGACCCATTTGGCCTTTTTGTGACTCTGTGTTTGCTTATTCCATTTGTACTACGCTACAGTCTTATATCGACCCGGCTTGTTTGACTATTCTGCTGCCACCTGGTGGTGGCCTCGCCGCTGCATTGCAGGTCTGGCCTTGCTGTGTGCAGTCCTCCTTCCTCTCTATTTCCATATAGTGGAGCTTGCATTTACCTGCATTGTAGCGGCGTGACAAAGATATTGCATCTGCCATGTTTCCCCAAACATTAGACACAACAGGGTCTTATTATTTTTTACTCCAAAAAATGGATTAAGACTTAATTTCAAGGGATGTATTTTTTTCCACATTTATTTTTGAAGACAACAATGATCAACATTTATTAAAATATAATCATGACATCACACGCACACATATACACTTGTATATACAGTGCCTTGCGAAAGTATTCAGCCCCCTGGAACCTTTCAGCCTTTTCCCACATATCATGCTTCAAACATAAAGATACCAAATGTAAATTTTTGGTGAAGAGTCAACAACAAGGGGGACACAATTGTGAAGTTGAACGAAATTTATTGGTTATTTTAAATTTTTGTTGAAATTCAAAAACTGAAAAGTGGGGCGTGCAAAGGGTGCTAGGACTTATATTTCGGATAGGTCTTATTTTCAGGGAAACATGGTATCTGACCAGGTGCTGCTGTGCTGATGCACCATGAGATTGGGAGCAAAGTATAGGCAGGAAGAAAGCGGAGTTACATGAGAAATTCTAGACTGAACTCCACGGATGAGTGTACAATGTATCCTACATGTAGCTTTTTTTTATTTCTGATTTTTTTTAACATTTTTATTTAATAACGTTCTATATCACTGCCCCCAGAGGAAGCCACAGCGAAACGCGCGTCGGGGCACCTGCGCTCGGGTTATACAAAAATCATGGGTAAGCTCTGCCTTAGGTGACCTTATTGAACATTCATATCTTAACCTCGTTGTTCCTGGTTACTATTCGTGGACATAATATTGGGGATTTTCTATATTAATGTAATTTCACTGTGATTTGACCTTTCATATTGTACTTTTGGCATTGCTTTATGGACTATGTTTCATTATGGTATGATTGCTACTTATATGGCATTGCACTATGCACTTTAATTATTTTCTTTAAATATTAATGAACTGGTCCATTGTGATGGTGTTAACCTTGGCTTGTAAGGTTATATGGCTGCCCGCCTGTTCCTATATGTACTATACTTCTACTTGTACTACTTGTTTTTCTACTTGTACTATTCTTCAATAAAGACATTGTTTTTTACTTCTATCTTGAATCACATTGATTAAGGTATTATTGGCTATTGGACAAAGATTAAGGCTCTCTAATAGTCCGTTTATGTATTAAATAAAGTTCTATATCAGCATTAGTGTATTCCTGTATGAGTCTGTAGTATCATTAATTCTAATGTTATCAATAGTAATGAGACATTATTAGCTTTAATTTAATTATTTTTTTTTTTAATTTACGTTTTCAAATTTAATTACCGTATGTTACCTTATAGATGAGTCATTATTTCCTAATGATGTAGGGATCATCATAACTTTTGTTTTATTTCACATTTTGCTATTCTATTCTAGTCCATTTTTTATACTTGAAGAATAATAAAGATTTATTAATTGTTTCCCCAGTAGAGCGCTGTACATTTGGTTTCGGCTATCATAGCTGTTCGTTCCTATTCAAGTTAGAGGGTTTCTCAACGTGACAAATCATCACCTATCCACATAATAGATAGCAACGTACTGATCACTGGAAATCCGACCCCCACAGATACCGAAAATGGAGCTCTGAAATGCCCGATTGGAATGCAAAAGTGGGCACACATGATCAATAAATCCACTCATTGTCTATGGGACAGAGCTCGTTATCTCCACCAGTCCTATAGTCAATGAATGAACTCTAGTCTTGGGATCGGTGGGATCTCCATCAAATAGTTTATGTTTTTGTTTCTGGTCCTTTAAAAGGCCACTAGAGGACATGTGGTTGAACTAATCTTGGCCACTTGACCCCATGCCGGTCGGCCAGCGTTTATTATTTCCCTATATACCTTTTTCATCTCTTTTGTTGAACTTTATGCCGGAGTTGCGGCAATAAACACCCATTGCTTCATGACCCAGATTTATCCTGCAAATGTGAAAAATAATAAGCCTCGTCTTGTTTGGAGAAATGTCTGCAGCGAAGAATCACAGAATAGGTCTGTATTTGCAAAGCGTAGATACTGGGTCAATTTAAAAGATAAAATGGCTTTTGATTCGTCGGCCTTTGCTCCAGGTATTTGCTCCATCCCTGTGATTTTAAAAGTTTTTCATCTCTGCGGGAATCTAATAAACCTCTGATCCCAAAACATAAACAGCAAAAAAATCAAAATTAATGGGAATGGATGAAAACTGCACAGAAATCAAAGCCGGCTCGGCGGCACAGAATGTGGTTTCTTCCTTTTGAGATCTTGTTTACTCCTTGGAACCTCGTTGTAGGCTCAGTAAACAATTTACTTTTTCCTTATTAAGGGGTAGAAGGAGAGAAAAAGGGACGTTTGTGGTCTTTGAAAAATCCAGAATATTTACACAGTAGAAAATCTCGGAATGTTTAGAGAAATCTGCAAGTTAAAGGAGTATTCACAACCAAGGCATGTACATACGGCATATGCCGCAATGATCGGAAGGCAGCACGTCTCAGCTTTTGACCTTGAATCTTTGTGGATAATTGGATTTCCATGTACATTCTGGTGATGGCGATCACATGGAGATGAACAATGATTGGGTAGTTGGCTGCTCGCTCACACTGTTCCAGCTCCATCGCCAGCTTTCCCGCTTCCTCCTGCTTTGCCAGTTTCATCATAGATTTAGGATACTAATCCTCTGCACATCTCTGGGGTCACGCTCCCAAGCATTCCGCCTGAGTATTCTTATAGTTGGCCTGCTACAGATTACCTATGATTACTATGACCCTTCAGATCTTCTTTCCGGTCCTCCTGACACGCCCTTACTAATACATATTGCAAGAGTTGAGCACTTGACTACTCAACTTTACTCTGCTACATCGCTGGACTCTGCTACACCTTCAGAAATTCACCTTATCAACCCTGTCCTGTTGCTTTTCCTACTGTGATACTCCTAAGGGTGCTTTCACAAAGCGTTCTGTGACCCCGTTGGGGCATAAGTCCAAAATCCACTGCGAAATGGGGTCCGGCATGACCGTAGACTGTAATGGTGACAGGGGAGCTCACGTTCACTATGCCATGCTCTTTTTTCGGGAGTGAACGCCTACTATGTCTGAGTGTCTGTCTCCTGTAGGCGTCCACTCCCAAAAATGATGCACTCTTCCATTATCATTACAGTCTGTAGCCCCATTGGCACATGCGTCCAGAACCTGTTTTGCAAGGGAATTCGGATGCATGCCCCGACGGGGACGCAGAACGCAATGTGAAAGGACACTTATATAATCAGCTTTGTGTCATCCCTGGTACCTGATAATATGTAGAGTTGAGTGAATTTTTCAAAAAAAGTTCCGATTTTGATCGGCGGCGAATTCTGTTTTTTGCAATATTCGCCGAACACAGCCAAATGTCACTGGAGTCAATTGGAGTAGAAATGACCGAATATGTCCGTAACCGATCAAACAAATTCGGCACGAATATGGCAAATTCAGATTCGACGACCGATTCCGAACATATTCGCTGAACTCTAATAATACAGTATGTTCTACTGATCTACTAAAATCTGTTACATTGTTGAGCCCTGCTACATTATTACATAGCTGGGCTCTGCTACATGGATTAGTCTTCTCTACTATGCCATGATACTCACTCTCTTTGCCAAGTCTCCGGCCATTAATCTACTGTTTTACTCCAATTGTAAAAGTCTCCAATGCCCCAACCTGCTCACCACACTGCTCAACAACAACTCATCCAGACTGAAGGCTTTGAGAATTCAGCTCACCGCGTGAGACATGACATCTCCATTCACTTCTACGGGAATTATTTAAACCGCCGAGCACGTGTGCGGGAGGTTGGTTGGCCTTGAGCCCAAATCACATTTCGATTTGTTGGATTTTTGCTGGTTTATACAATGCTTTAATGCAAATTTCTAAGATTTCCAGAGGTCAACCAAAATATATTAAAACGTGCAAACGTTACAAACATCTACTTGCTTACTTTTAGCTGTTGCCAAAGGTTAACGTAAGCGTCTTAGCCAACTTTATCCATAATTCCTAAATATACATGTAGACAGGAGTATAACTAGATGGAGCCTCCTATGTGCTGATGTCCTCTGCTACATCGCTGGGCTCTGCTACACTAAGAGTGATTCACTTGACCAACTCTAAACTTACACTTTACCAATGCTACTTTGCCACATTGCTATAGCGAGCCTCCCCAAATACCCAATCTGCTACTTCACTGGTATCTGTTACAATGCATATCTACCATTAGGGACCTCACCTGTTCAAACCTGCTACATTTATGAGCTCTGCTACTTCGCTGGGTTCTGTTACTATGTTTATCAACCATGAGGCACGTGGCCTGCTCAAACCTGCTACATTTATGAGCTCTGCTACATAGTAAAGAAGAATCTCCTGACCATCCCTATGCTGCTACATAGCTGGACTCTGCTATAATGGTGAGTTTTCTATACTTTTGCAAAACCTACAAAGACAGAAGAAAAACATATAAAAAAAGCAGTATTATCCCCCATAGCTTATCAGCAGCAAATTCAAGTCTCCTGCCCCCAAGTACCCAACCTAGCTAATATTTGTAATTCTTCTCTGCTGTGAGATTACTGACACATTTTATTGATATACGAGTCCCAGCAGATTAAGGTTGGTTGTGATACAGTTTTGTCACAGGGGAGAAGGTCGGCCTGGACCTGCTTGTTGACCATGAGCGGTGGCTGGTGCCCAAATAAGCGATAAACTTATATGGCAGAAGTGCAGTCATGAGTGTAACCTGTCAGCGTGAAGGAAAGAAATTAAACATTTTACTGGACACTGTCAGGAGTGTACTTCAGGTGAAGATCATCGGCGCCTGGATCGCTGCCAGTTTAATCTCTTTAAATGCCGCAAACAAAAGGGAGGATCAGCTATTTTCAGGTCCATTTGCTAATTCTGAATGGAGTTTGCTTCTAAAGGTTATGAGATGAGAAAATCCAAGGCCAGAACCAAACTTTACAGAGATGAAGCGGACGGAGGAAAACTTAAAGTTTAAATGGCAATTTCAGTCAACACTAATAATAATAATAATAATAATAATAATAATAAGCAGCGCAGCGCTCCATCATAACCCAAAAAAGCACCATGAGGTCATAATAGCTGCATTGTCTGAAGGAGACCAAGTAGCCTGAAATGCACCTCCTGCCTTATCAGAAACTAAGGCCGGTTTCACATTTGCGTTTAGGGCTGCAGGGTCGGCCTGCACATGGCCGCCACTAAGCCCCGCCCCCTGCCCCACCTCCTCCGGTAACTCCGCCTCCGGGCGCATGACGCTACATGCGTCATGCGTCCCCTATCTTTATCACTGAGGACGCAGGCCGTGCGCAGTATGCGGCGCCTGCGTCCTTTTGACGGTGCGTCGACCAGCGCCAACCGCAACCTGTTGCAATTTGGTTGAGCTGGGCGCACCGTCAAAAGGACGCAGGCGCCGTCAAACGCATACTGCGCACGGCCTTTGTCCTGAGTGATAAAAATAGGGGACGCATGACACATGCAGCGTCATGCGTCCAGAGGCGGAGCTACCGGAGGAGGCGGGGCAGGGGCAGGGCTTAGCGGCGGCCATGCGCAGGCCGACGCTGCGGCCCTAAATGCAAATGAGAAACCGGCCTAAGGCGGCTTCCAGATGTATGAGAATTGCTTCCTATGGAATATAACTACAAAAATAAAACTACTATAATACTGCCCCTACGTACAAGAATATAACTACTATAATACTGACTCTATGTACAAGAATATAACTACTATAATACTGCTCCTGTGTACAAGAATATAACTACTATAATACTGACTCTATGTACAAAAATATAACTACTATAATACTGCCCCCTATGTACAAGAATATAACTACTATAATACTGCTCCTATGTACAAGAATATAACTACTATAATACTGCCCCTACGTACAAGAATATAACTACTATAATACTGCTCCTATGTACAAGAATATAACTACTATAATACTGCCCCTACGTACAAGAATATAACTAATATAATACTGCTCCTATGTACAAGAATATAACTATTATAATACTGCTCCTATGTACAAGAATATAACTACTATAATACTGCTCCTATGTACAAGAATATAACTACTATAATACTGTTCCTATGTACAACAATATAACTACTATAATACTGCCCCCTATGTACAAGAATAAAACTGCTATAATACTGCCCCTATGTACAAGAATATAACTACTATAATACTGCCCCTATCTACAAGAATATAACTACTATAATACTGCCTCCTATGTACAAGAATATAACTACTATAATACTGCTCCTATGTACAAGAATATAACTACTATAATACTGCTCCTATGTACAAGAATATAACTACTATAATACTGTTCCTATGTACAAGAATATAACTACTATAATACTGCTCCTATGTACAAGAATATAACTACTATAATACTGTTCCTATGTACAAGAATATAACTACTATAATACTGCCCCCTATGTACAAGAATAAAACTGCTATAATACTGCCCCTATGTACAAGAATATAACTACTATAATACTGAATCTATGTACAAGAATATAACTACTATAATACTGCTCCTGTGTACAAGAATATAACTACTATAATACTGAATCTATGTACAAGAATATAACTACTATAATACTGCTCCTGTGTACAAGAATATAACTACTATAATACTGCCCCTACGTACAAGAATATAACTACTATAATACTGCTCCTATGTACAAGAATATAACTATTATAATACTGCTCCTATGTAGAAGAATATAACTACTATAATACTGCTCCTATGTACAAGAATATAACTACTATAATACTGTTCCTATGTACAAGAATATAACTACTATAATACTGCCCCCTATGTACAAGAATATAACTACTATAATACTGCCCCTACGTACAAGAATATAACTACTATAATACTGCTCCTATGTAAAAGAATATAACTACTATAATACTGCCCCCTATGTACAAGAATATAACTACTATAATACCGCCCCTACGTACAAGAATATAACTGCTATAATACTGCCCCTATGTACAAGAATATAACTACTATAATACTGCCCCTATATATAAGAATATAACTACTATAATACTGCCCCTACGTACAAGAATATAACTACTATAATACTGCCCCTATATACAAGAAAATAACTGCTATAATACTGCCCCTACGTACAAGAATATAACTACTATAATACTGCCCCTATGTACAAGAATATAACTACTATAATACTGCTCCTATGTACAAGAATATAACTACTATAATACTGCCTCCTATGTACAATAATATAACTACTATAATACTGCTCCTATGTACAAGAATATAACTACTATAATACTGCCCCCTATGTACAAGAATATAACTACTATAATACTGCCCCCTATGTACAAGAATATAACTACTATAATACTGCCCCTATGTACAAGAATATAACTACTATAATACTGCCCCCTATGTACAAGAATATAACTACTATAATACTGCCCCTATGTACAAGAATATAACTACTATAATACTGCCCCCTATGTACAAGAATATAACTACTATAATACTGCTCCTATATATAAGAATATAACTACTATAATACTGCCCCCTATGTACAAGAGTATAACTACTATAATACTGCTCCCTATGCACAAGAATATATCTACTATAATACTGCTCCTATGTTGAGAAGTACAGCTATTATAATTCTGGTTCTAAAGGGGAGTAGAAAACAATCCATGCACTTTTTCCCGCGTCCGGCCCTATCATACATTTTGGATTTCATCCAGTCATAGAATATGGGAAGTGCTCACAAATGTAACATTCATTAAATCATCCGAGAAGTCAGTGCACTGCATTATTTAGTACATTTAATAGCCCTTAAAGAAAAATCTGTCCTGTTTATAATTATGGCCGTCAGATCATGTCTCCTGCTCTCATGAATACTGAGATTTCCTGGGACACGTTAAGTGCAAATCCTGATGCAGCCAAATTTCAATAGGAATTTTTATTGTCACTTTACATCTATGATTTATAGAATAAATCGTGGCTGGAAGAGAGAAACGGAGAATAGAGAGCCGATGAAGGAGGTTGGAGATCTTCACACTGGTTCTGGTGGAGGAGTATGTAGCCATGTGATATGGGCCAATATGACAGTATTTGTACCTTTTATAAAGTATAGCGGCACTATAAAATACCGCATGGAGGTACTGAGGGTACAGAATGGAGGCATATGGGGATATGTGGATCATGAAGTACTGGGGAATCAGGACCTTGTGCATGGAATGACTTCTCTATCAGATCCTGAGACAAAGGTCACATATTTGCGCTGTCCGTGGTGCTGAACTCTTTGCTAAGGCTGGTTTCACACTTGCGTCTTTTTGCGCTGTATTTTAGCGCTAAAAACGCATGCGCTTTTTTTTCCTATATTTTGCATGGGATGCGCTTATGTGCGCATACACATGCGTTTGTATGCGTTTTCACGCGCATGCGTTTTTTTGTGGTGTGAGCTCAGGCGCACAAAATGCATCCTGTTGCATTTTTTGGGTGTCCGACTTGACTCAAAAAAACGCATGGGCGCGCAATGCGATTTTTTACAGCAAGACACCCATTATAAGTCTATGGGTGCGCATATGTGCGCATTGGCATGCTCAAGTATGCGTTTTTTTTGTTGACCATTGGTTAGACAATGGAAATTAGGGGTTTGGGTTAGTTAAGGGGGTTTAGGGTTTGGGTTAGGGTTAGTAGGGTTTGGTTAAGGGTTAGGGTTAGTATGGTTTGGTTAAGGGTTAGGGTTAGGGTCAGGGTTAGGGTTAGTAAAGTCATGGTTTGGGTTAGTGTGAAGGGCCAACTAATGTTGGAAAAAAACGCAAACGCGGTAAAAACGCACTAAAAACGCATACAAACGCAGAAAAAAGCTGCATTTTTTCATACATGCTCATAAAAATGCTTGAAAAAACGCAGCATTTGCATGCGTTTGTATGCGTTTTTTCCATGCTTTTTCGGGGGGAAAAACGCGCTGCAAAACAAAGCTTGTGTGAAAGTAGCCTAAGATGCAAAATACGCTTCCTATTGCTGCAGCATTAGGCTATGTGCCCACGTAAGCAGAATTTTCCTGAGCAAAAGTGGACACCTTCGCAGCAAATCCGCATTTTGTATTTCGCATTTTTTGGCTTTTATTGCACGTTTTTATTGCGCTTTTTGTGGGTTTTTTTGTGGATTTTTCTTGTTTTTTTTTTTCCCCGGAGCATCCTAATACAATGAACATAATGGCAAATGCGCAGATTTTCTGCAAAAATGATGAACGTGCTGCGGTTTTTTTCCCGCGATGTGTTTTTTTTGGCGGGAAAAAACGCAGCATGGGCACAAAAAATGCCGAGTGCATTCTAATAATGGGACGCTTAATGTATGTGTTTTTTTAAGCGTTTTTGCAGGGGAAAATGCGGGGAAAAAAAGCGAAAAAAACACAAAAATTCCTGAACGTGGGCACACAGCCTCCCGGTATATTATACTATAGGACTCGTATGAATAAGCAGTTTTCTAGAAACTATGTAATTTTGTATGTTCAAGATCAGATATTTACAAGTTTAGGTTATTTTTGACACCTGCAGTCCTATGTAACACTCCATCCTACCGTTCTCCTTTCTATCACAGTGTTTCTTCGCTTCAGTACAATGTTACTGTGACTCTGACTTTGTTTGATACCCTTTATGTTGAGCCCATGTTGGATACAATGTATCTGCTGCTCTTACACACAATGCTTGGACTATTACGTCTGACACGCAGTTCTGCGCCATATTGACTGTCCAATGAAAACTTGTGCTTCATGATAACTCTTCTTTTGTTACCGAGCACGTCTGTAGACTGGGTATATACTTTTCTAGGGAAAGACAGGAATATCCAAAAAATGTAGAATTGTAGAAAACAGAACATTCCACATCCCATATTCCTACATGTCACACTGAATCTTGACACTTACTGCGTTCCAAACATGGAAGAACAACGCTCACATTTATTATTTCTTTCTATAGTGCTGGGAATGTTCTACTCGAATTCTGCAAATAAACATTTTTTGCATTTTTTTAATCCAAAAACCAGCTTGACATCCTGACCTTTCCCTATGGCTACAACTGAGCAGCGGTGGTGTTTCACCCGAGCGGAGGATTCGCTGGCTACTTCACCGCTGGATCACATCTTTTATTCTATACATCTATTTTCTACCATTTCCAAAAGCAATGTATGATCTGGGGCAGGGTTCCCCAACTCCGGTCCTCCAGAGCAACCAACAGGTCATGTTTTCAGGATTTCCTTAGCATTGCACAGGAGATTGAATTCTTGCCTATCCAGGTGACACAATTAGAACTTGAGCAATACGAAGAAGATCCTGAAAACATGACCTGTCGGTGAATCTGGAGGACCGGAGTTTGGAACGCGAATCTAGGTCATAGATCATCAACATCTAACCAAGGAGGTACATTCACTTATGGTACTTGTACTGCTCTAATGCTATAGTGTTACTGTACAGTGCAATGTATTACTATAGCATTGAGGATATACTGTATATATATAGTAGATTGCATTAAAAGCACAGAATCAGGTCACTAGCGAAAAAAAGACAGACACTTTTGGGCAAATAGTTCTTTTCGAGGCACCTCACTGCCCGATTCCAGAACCACATATCATGGCTAGCTTCTTTGCAAACGTATATCCTTTTTATATAGGATCGTGCTTACCTTTTTATACTAATTGTTGGAATTTAGAGCTTCAAAAACCTATTAAACTGTGAGTTATTGGGGCCTGTGCCCCGTGTGTCTGGCGCCAGGGTAAAGTCACTAAAAATCCACTGCCGTGGCAGGAGTCCTGTTACTGTCCGCCACAGATAAGCCTGGGTCTGAAATATATGCAGAAAATAATAATGATCTTCTAGAACAGCGGAAGCTTCGCTAAGATTCTAGAGACTTTCTATCCTCATCCTCAGCATTGTTCCCCACTAGGAGTCTATAGGATCATTACAGGATCCAACAAGATAACAAGAATGGACGACATCACACACTGCAAACCCTACTGTGCCGATACACGGTAACAGTCCGGTTCCAGTGTCTTGATTGATGGCCGATGTCCACAGACCAACCCTACCGACTCCACTGCTGACACCTACTATCTCCCAAGACAAATTGTCCTGGGTGTGATATATGTGCCGTGTCTGGAGATTTATAGGTGTCTAAAAAAGTCTAAATTACTAATTATACCTTTTAGACATCAGGTCACTCTCCAACAATCACACACAGGAGCGGAAGCATGTTTGTATTGGAAGTTTAAGTCAGAAAAATGTTCCAAGACGAAGACTAATTCATCTCGATCATAAATGTTCTGTGCGAAGAATGTAAAATTCTGTATGGAAATGGAAGAAGAGAGAAGAGAACTGAATACTGTGGTGTAGTGAAAACAAGCTGCTAAAATTCAAAATCATTATTATTGTATATTCTCATACATGCAGTAATATAGCAGTTACAGTGGGGCAAAAAAGTATTTAGTCAGTCAGCAATAGTGCAAGTTCCACCACTTAAAAAGATGAGAGGCGTCTGTAATTTACATCATAGGTAGACCTCAACTATGGGAGACAAACTGAGAAAAAAAAATCCAGAAAATCACATTGTCTGTTTTTTTTTCATTTTATTTGCATATTATGGTGGAAAATAAGTATTTGGTCAGAAACAAAATTTCATCTCAATACTTTGTGATATATCCTTTGTTGGCAATGACAGAGGTCAAACGTTTTCTGTAAGTCTTCACAAGGTTGCCACACACTGTTGTTGGTATGTGGGCCCATTCCTCCGTGCAGATCTCCTCTAGAGCAGTGATGTTTTTGGCTTTTCGCTTGGCAACACGGACTTTCAACTCCCTCCAAAGGTTTTCTATAGGGTTGAGATCTGGAGACTGGCTAGGCCACTCCAGGACCTTGAAATGCTTCTTACGAAGCCACTCCTTCGTTGCCCTGGCGGTGTGCTTTGGATCATTGTCATGTTGAAAGACCCAGCCACGTTTCATCTTCAGTGCCCTTGCTGATGGAAGGAGGTTTGCACTCAAAATCTCACGATACATGGCCCCATTCATTCTTTCATGTACCCGGATCAGTCGTCCTGGCCCCTTTGCAGAGAAACAGCCCCAAAGCATGATGTTTCCACCACCATGCTTTACAGTAGGTATGGTGTTTGATGGATGCAACTCAGTATTCTTTTTCCTCCAAACACGACAAGTTGTGTTTCTACTAAACAGTTCCAGTTTGGCTTCATCAGACCATAGGACATTCTCCCAAAACTCCTCTGGATCATCCAAATGCTCTTTAGCAAACTTCAGACGGGCCCGGACATGTACAGGCTTAAGCAGTGGGACACGTCTGGCACTGCAGGATCTGAGTCCATGGTGGCGTAGTGTGTTACTTATGGTAGGCCTTGTTGCATTGGTCCCAGCTCTCTGCAGTTCATTCACTAGGTCCCCCCGCGTGGTTCTGGGATTTTTGCTCACCGTTCTTGTGATCATTCTGACCCCACGGGGTGGGATTTTGCGTGGAGCACCAGATCGAGGGAGATTATCAGTGGTCTTGTATGTCTTCCATTTTCTAATTATTGCTCCCACAGTTGATTTCTTCACTCCAAGCTGGTTGGATATTGCAGATTCAGTCTTCCCAGCCTGGTGCAGGGCTACAATTTTGTTTCTGGTGTCCTTTGACAGCTCTTTGGTCTTCACCATAGTGGAGTTTGGAGTCAGAATGTTTGAGGGTGTGCACAGGTGTCTTTTTATACTGATAACAAGTTTAAACAGGTGCCATTACTACAGGTAATGAGTGGAGGAAAGAGGAGACTCTTAAAGAAGAAGTTACAGGTCTGTGAGAGCCAGAAATCTTGATTGCTTGTTTCTGACCAAATACTTATTTTCCACCATAATATGCAAATAAAATGAAAAAAAAACAGACAATGTGATTTTCTGGATTTTTTTTTCTCAGTTTGTCTCCCATAGTTGAGGTCTACCTATGATGTAAATTACAGACGCTTCTCATCTTTTTAAGTGGTGGAACTTGCACTATTGCTGACTGACTAAATACTTTTTTGCCCCACTGTATATTCTTCTACATAGGAGCAGTATTATAGTAGTTATATTCTTGTACATAGGGGCAGTATTATAGTAGTTATATTCTTGTACATAGGGGGCAGTATTATAGTAGTTATATTCTTGTACATAGGGGCAGTATTATAGTAGTTATATTCTTGTACATAGGGGCAGTATTATAGTAGTTATATTCTTGTACATAGTGGCAGTAATATAGTAGTTATATTCTTGTATATAGGGAGCAGTATTATAGTAGTTATATTCTTGTACATAGGGGCAGTATTATAGTAGTTATATTCTTGTACATAGTGGCAGTAATATAGTAGTTATATTCTTGTATATAGGGAGCAGTATTATAGTAGTTATATTCTTGTACATAGGGGGCAGTATTATAGTAGCTATATTCTTGTACATAGTGGCAGTATTATAGTAGTTATATTCTTGTACATAGGAGCAGTATTATAGTAGTTATATTCTTGTACATAGGGTGCAGTTTTATAGTAGGTATATTCTTGTATATAGGGAGCAGTATTATAGGAGTTATATTCTTGTACATAGGGGGCAGTATTATAGTAGTTATATTCATGTATATAGGGAGCAGTATTATAGTGGTTATATTCTTGTACATAGGGGCAGTATTATAGTAGTTATATTCATGTATATAGGGAGCAGTATTATAGTGGTTATATTCTTGTACATAGGTGCAGTTTTATAGTAGTTATATTCTTGTACATAGGAGCAGTATTATAGTAGCTATATTCTTGTGTATAGAGGCAGTATTATAGTAGTTATATTCTTGTACATAGGGGGCAGTATTATAGTAGTTATATTCTTGTACATAGGGGCAGTATTATAGTAGTTATATTCTTGTACATAGGGGCAGTATTGTAGTAGTTATATTCTTGTACATAGGTGGCAGTATTATAGTAGTTATATTCTTGTACATAGGTGGCAGTATTATAGTAGTTATATTCTTGTACATAGGAGCAGTATTATAGTAGTTATATTCTTGTACATAGGTGGCAGTATTATAGTAGTTATATTCTTGTACATAGGAGCAGTATTATAGTAGTTATATTCTTGTACATAGTGGCAGTATTATAGTAGTTATATTCTTGTATATAGGGGGCAGTATTATAGTGGTTATATTCTTGTACATAGGGCGCAGTAATATTGTAGTTATACAGGGACAGTATTATTTTTTTTCATATTTTGGTAAAAAATGTTATTATACACCGCTGAGAATATAAACTATATATATAATAAAAGTGAAGCTGCTATGCAGAGTTCAAATATTTCCTAGTCATTAAGGATCTGATTTTCAGCTCTTTCCTTCAGGGTAAACTGTTAGCAGATGTAAGTCATAATCCGGGCCGTCACAGGGAAAAATATGTTTACTCCAAAATGAAATGTAAATGCTTTGCATTAAAATCTTCACTGAAGAGAATTACATTATTATTTTAACCCCTGATAATTAGCTGGAAGAGCAGACATATGGGAATTTAAGAAAATGCGTTTATAACATATGCCAGGAAAGAGCTTTACTTCGTATTTTTATATATATTTTTTCCTCCCTTTTTCCACGGCTGCTCCCAGAACCTCCCGGTGAGGGAATCTGTGACCGGAGTATCTATGAGCTCCAGCTCGGTCTGTACAGCAGCTTCTTATGTATTCTGAGCTGCTTCTCTCTACTCTCCAAGGCTTTCAAGCTTCTAGGAATCAGCAGCAGAAGTGTGAGAGAAGGAGCCTGATACATTTATACAAGGCATAGTCCAGATCTGCAGGACAGTATTAAGAGCAGATGTAGCAGGGATGATTTTCTCAGTTCTGACTTCTGGTCCAGTCATTTGTTGCAGCTGGATCTCTCGTCTCTAGCTGGCTCCTTCAACACCGCATTTCTTGGCCAACATTGTTGCCTTCTGGACACCATGACATACTGACCTCTTTGTGAGGTCGTGGATGTAAGAAGTGACATAGGTGCCCAAGAGATGCCAAGCCGAGTACGAAAGACCAAAGTTCAGAACTGGCTACATTTTGTCATTTCATGTGATCCCACAGAGATGGATGATGTGAGATCGGGGCTCTGTGGGGGCCGGATCATCATCCCCTTCCTTGTTCTTAACCACTTCATGATATATGATCTACATTCACATCATATCCCGTTTCCCTGCCTTTGATTCGGGCTCACCCGCTGAGCCCGCATCTTTTCCCCCCTTACAGAATAACTAATTTAATCAGCTATCATGTGCCTTTAACAGCCTCAGGTGGAGCTGTGTTCCACCCCTGGGTGTTAACCAGCTAAATCTCGCTGTCAATCCCTGAAAGCGAAATTTAACAGACGCCGGCCAGAACCACGCCAAGCATCCCACCCAACTGCACTACTGTCACGTGATCACGGAGCACCGATGCGTTGTCATGACAGCTGGCAGTCTGTTGACCCCTGTGCCTGTAATTACGATCCTCCTGTGATTGCCGTCCCATTCAGATAGCGGAAATGAAGCCCTGTTATATGTAGCACAGGCGATTCGACGATCAACCCTTCAAGTCCCCTAAGGGGACTATTAAATAAAGTAATAACAAAGTTTTTAAAAATATGACAAAAATAAAAAATACAAAACTTCAAATCATCCTCTTTATGCCTCATTAAAAAGAAAACAATTAAAAAATTACAATATACACATATTTGGTATCACTGAGTTCAGAAATGTCTGATCTATCTAAATATAAAATCATTTCATGCGATGCGTAAACAGTGTAATGAAAAAAATAGTCTAAACACCAGAATTAAGGGTTATTTTGGACGTCGCAAGATTGCAATTGTATCTACCCCAAAATAGTATCAATAAAAACCTCACCCAGCCCCATATCCTAAAAAATGAAAATAAATGAAAATGTTACAGGTCTAAAAAAATGGCAACAACAGAAACATTATTTTTTTTCATACAAATTTAAAAAAAAAAAATTCACCACTTAGATAAAAAAGAAACTAGACATGTTTGGTATCTGCAAACTTGTACTCACCTGGAGAATCATACCGCAATGTCAGCTTTACCATATAGTGAACAAGAGTAACTAAAATTTTTTTCTCATATTTCGGTACACAATATGGTACAATCAATGGTGTCAAAAGTACAAGTCATCCTATTTTGACAAAAAATAAAAAAGTTATTGCTCTTGGAATAAGGGAGAAAAAACAGAAACAGAAAAATAACTCAGTCATAAGGGGTTAAGGCCACTGGCTGGATGTTGTGGGTCTTTTTCTGGCTGCAGAATAAATTTGGAGCCAATCAGATGTCTCCTTGATGGTATTACATGATGGGTACCTATCTACCTTTATTTCTCAGGATTGAAGACACCAAGAAATGGGCAAAGTTGAGGATTGTAGACGCAGTTTTTGACTAAGGAAACTTAGTGCAGCAGATAAAACACATTCAAATCTGGAAGATGTCCAGCAGTGCCATCAACTCAGAACTGGTAGCAACCAGTGGGAACAGCTAAACCATCTACTGTTCGGAGAAGTCTGGCCATAAGTCATCTTCATGATAGAAGTCCAGAAACCCCAGATCTTCTACATAAAAGCAAAGCTAAGAGACTAAACTTTGCAAGAAAACATAAGAACCGAATGTCAGCAGGTGTCTGGACTAAGGAGCCACAATGAGGAAAATTGGGTTGTAAGAGATGCAGATTGTTCCTGAAGAGTGCAGGAGTAATGATGCATGGTGGAGGGTCCTACAAGTTTGCAGCTTCATTTTATGAAAAGGCGTTGTGGATTTGGTCAAGATCAATGGTTTCTCAATCCTCAGAAATCCAGGCAGATACTTTTCCATCATGTAATACCCTCGGGAGGCGTCTGATTGGCTCCAAATTTATTCTGCAGCCGGACAACAACCCCCAACATCCAGCCAATGTCATTAAGAACGAAAAGTCCTGGAAGTGATGATTTGGCCCCCACAGAGACCTAATCATCACAGAAGGAACCGCACAAGCCTCATACACATAAGATCTGGGGTCAGGTCTCCAAGATGTTTGGGACAAACTCCCTTCCGAACATTTATAAAAACTGTGTGCAAGTATAGACGGATTATATTGGGGGCAATCCGGGCTAAAGTCCGGGGGCCCAGAGCTCCAGGGGACCGATGGCCAGATTGCCTCCTTATATCGTTTATTGATGTAAAATGTGTCAGTCTAGAGTTCCATCAGCCAAACTTTTTCATAATCGTTCTGATAAATCTAACATTTTGTTTCCCAAATACGTGTATAATGAAAAAAATGAAGCAAATTAGCAATAAGTTTAGGTAAAACGTCTAATTGTTTTATTTCTACAGCGAGTGACCAGAACAAAGGTCTCCATGGCAACAGACTACAAACCAGCTCTGTGTAGTCTGAAGCTACACTCATATGTATGCAAAAGATAATATGTTTACTGTCTGTTACCATGGAGACACACGATCTGCTGACCAGAAATTAAGCAGAAAAATGTCTAATTAACATTAATTGGAAAAATTGTATTAATTTATTTTTGGGGGGGGGCAAATGCACTGAGAAAAAAAGTCAGGTTGACTGTAAATAATGGAAAAAAAATGCATTGCAAAAGTTTACATAGCTTTTAATTCTATCAGAGTTTTAGATGAAGGGGCCAATATTTCCTTGGACGCCTTTGAAAATTTTCAGGAAACCTTCTCAGAAGAAGCAGGAGCCGTTATATCTGCAGAGGAAACAATTCCATATTGATGTATGTCTATGGATGTAGAACGGGAGGTCAGAAAGGCTCCTGGAGGGGGGCACATACTTTTCTCCATGTAGCATAAAAAAAATATTACTTCTTTTCTTTATTTTTCTTCTGGTGGATCCTTCTATCAGGGCTAAATGAAGCATTACTCCTAGAAATGGAAGGATTGTGAAGCGCTGCAGCAGTGCTCTGCATTTAATCACCCAAGCTTAAAAGCCCATTTTGCCAATTTGCATAAAATAAATCTTTCTTCTGCTTGTTTTTGGTGTTGCCATGGAAACTTAACATTTTTTTCATTATTTATCTTTCTATACTTTTTTTTTTTAAATGAGGAATTAGGCCAATTCAAATTTAATGGCACAAACGTTTTCTCATGTTTAAGAGAATAGACCAAAAATTTTCTGCTTTTCCTTAAAGAGATATTCCGGACAAACGTGGATTCATAGCATCATGACCAGTGCCGGGACTGAAATGGCGGGCAAGACTCAATGCGCCTACCACCTTGGCTCTGCATTACACCTGATATAATGTGTCAGTTTTGCTTAGAGACTGTAACAATATACGGGAAGCTCCATCTAATGATTTTGAGATTTTAGTCACATGTAGTGCTTTCAAGAGGGCTGCAAGGTTGTTAGGAGTCAGGTTCCTGCGTCTGCTCTGCAGGAATCCAGAGCCTTACATTCTGCGGTCTCTTGCTCTTTATCTACCGCAGAGGAGATTGACTTGCAGCAGATCTCTCCAGAGGCTAAGTCCCTCTGTCCTCTTACTGGGCATGCTCATGAGACAGTTTCCCATTGGAGATCGAGATTCATGTGCTCAGGTCCTGCTCCAGATCTCATTGGTCCATCTCGGAGATCCGGCAGGTCCCGGCTGCTATGACTATACTGCTATGTGTGAGTGGTGACGGATGTATGATTCTGGTGACTGACTTATTATGAAACCCCTTCCCTCTGATATTACGCATGTGGTTAGGGAATTAGTTCAGTAGTCAGCGCCAGTCAGTGGCAAGCCTTAGGCCACTGTGCACACCGCACCTCTACGCTAGCGTCCGACATAGCGCCTGCTTTGTAGCTGTGTCATCCAGCGGCAGTGTCCTGCACCACGCTGCAGTTGCAGCCCTGCTTGGCGTTCGCAGTAGCGACGCTGCACACACGGTAGGTCTAGACGGACGCAGCCCCTCTGTCTTAGTTCCTGCTCCTGTGACCTTATACCGTGTGTGCATTTACCTGAGGCCTGTGACTCTAACAGGCTCAGCCTTTTTGTATGTTTTTGTTGCGGCGCCTCTGTGTGTGAACAGAGCCCACTCTGCGCACTTTGGGTGAAGTTGAACCCGTGCGCATTATATCGCCATATTGCTCGTCTGCCGTTACTCAGTAGCGGTTGTAACACCTACTGCACGGTGGACCCCGAGCGGCGAACGCACTTTATTATTATTTTTATTTAGTGCGTTCCGCCATTCCTAACATTATACTAGCGCCAGGGTCTGGCTAGTGATGGCAGATCAGCAGCAACTCCTTCAGTGCATTCGCCAGCTAGAGGGCCGGTTGGCTACTCTTGAGAGTGTTATCGCAGCGGCAAAGTCTTCGGAGGCTGCTGTACAGGCTGTCGCAGAGGCAGTTTCTCGTATGTTCACGTCCTCCCACGCGCCGACAGTTACCCACCTCCCGTTGGCCGATACATTTTCTGGTGATGGCGCCTCCTGTAGGGGTTTCGTCAGCCAGTGCTCTATCCAGCTGGAGTTACTGGCTGATCGATTCCCTACGGAGCGGGCCAAGGTGGGGTTTATTGTTTCTCTTCTTTCGGGCAAGGCATTGGAGTGGGCTACGCCACTATGGGAGCGTGGTGACCCAGAGGTTCGGACCGCTGCTCAGTTTTTAACAGCTATTAAGCAGGTCTTCCTGGGACCATGGGTCATGCACAACACCTCTCTACAGCTACTAGCTTTCACTCAGGGATCCCTCTCGGTTAATCAGTATGCCGTTCGTTTTCGGACACTGGCTTCCGAGCAGGAGTGGTCTGACAAAGCCCTCATCCCTGTGTTTTGGAGAGGCTTGGCTGAGCATGTTAAGGATGCTCTTTCTACCAGAGAGGTTCCTGCAAGTCTGGAGGAGCTGATTGCCATTGCCACCCGTATTGATCTCCGTTTTTCGGAGCGCGGGCTGGAGCGTGCTCAATCCAGACGGAAGGTTACTCCGGCTCCCAACCTCTTTTAACCTCTGGAATCACCTGAGCCAGAGTGTTCACTCCCAGAGCCCATGGAGGTGTCTCGCGCCAGTCTCGAGGCACGTCCGACACTAAGTACCACTGGCGGCTGCCACTGTCAGCACTCTGTTCACCAGGATAACGGGGCCCCGCAATGGCCAAACTCTGTGCCGCCGGGAAAGACCTTTGTCCCCCCTCGCCTTCAGCCGAAGGTCCTCACGTGGGCACACGCGTCCAGGGCGGGTGGTCACTGTGGCTACATACAGACCACAAAACTCCTGGCAGGGTCATTTTGGTGGCCGCACAGGGCTCGGGACATTAAGAAATATATTCAGGCATGCACCTCGAGAGCTCGGGTAAGCTTCCTTAAACAGAGAGTGAAGACGTTCGCCGACACACCGCTGCGTCCCACTTCAACTTATGCTCCGGGCGGTTTTGCCGCTCCAGTTGACTCCCACGTGTCCCTTCTTAAACCTGGCGATCTTGCCGCCTCTGATACCTTCCACGTGTCCCGGTTTTCCGTGTCACCTACCGGGAGATCAGACTTGCCTTCAGATCAGTCTGAGTCCTATGCCTCTGATGGGCACAGGGTGGTGGATTGGAAGGCTCAGAGAGGAGGGGGCCCTAGGAGGGGGGGTAATGTTAGGAGTCAGGTTCCTGCGTCTGTTCTGCAGGAATCCAGAGCCTTACATTCTGCGGTCTCTTGCTCTTTATCTACCGCAGAGGAGATTGCCTTGCTGCAAATCTCTCCAGGGGCTAAGTTCCTCTGTCCTCCTACTGAGCATGCTCATGAGACGGTTTCCCATTGGAGATCGGGAGTCATGTGCTCAGGTCTTGCTCCAGATCTCATTGGTTCATCTGGAAACTTCCGGAAGGTCCCAGCTGCTATAAAAAGTGCGCATGGCCGTTCCGCCATGTGCTAGTATAGACTATACTGCTATGTGTGAATGGTGACGGATGTATGACTCTGGTGACTGACTTATTATGAAACCCCTTCCCTCTGATATTACGCATGTGGTTAGGGAATTAGTTCAGTAGTCTGCGCCAGTCTGTGGCAAGCCTTAGGCCACTGTGCATACCGCACCTCTGCGCTAGCGTCCGACATAGCGCCTGCTTTTTAGCTGTGTCGTCAAGCGGCAGTGTCCTGCGCCGCGCTGCAGTTGCAGCCCTTCTTGGTGTTCGCAGTAGCGACGCTGCAGACACGGTAGGTCTAGATGGACGCAGCCCCTCTGTCTTAGTTCCTGCTCCTGTGACCTTATACCGTGTGTGCATTTCCCTGTGGTCTGTGACTCTAACAGGCTCAGCCTTTTTGTATGTTTTTGTTGCGGCGCCTCTGTGTGTGAACAGAGCCCGCTCTGCGCACTTCGGGTGAAGTTGAACCCGTGCGCATTATATCGCCATATTGCTCGTCTGCCATTACTCAGCAGCGGTTGTAACACCTACTGCACGGTGGACCCCGAGCGGCGAACGCACTTTATTATTATTTTTATTTAATGCGTTCTGCCGTTCCTCACAAAGGTTAACCAAATTTGGGGGGGGGAAGTTGTGTTACTCTGTCTGGAGAGTTTTATGCTATATGTGACCACCCAGTGGTTGCAATATGAATTGCAGACTGTTCGGACTTTATCTTGCTAGTTAAAAGTGGACCAATCAGCTCCTGATATAAAATAGTCAAAAAGAATTGGCGTTGGCTGTTTTAGGACTAGTGATGAGCAAGCGTGCTCGGAAAAAGCGTTATCTGAGCATGCTCATGTGCTAACCGAGTGTCTTTGGCATGCTTGTAAAATATGTTTGAGCCCCCGCTGCTGCATCATGTCTCGTGGTTGCTTGACTGATTGATTGTATCCAAGCTCGTTCCTGACTTTTCCAGACCTGAGACATTAATTTTTCTGTCAATTACGCGCAATTTCCCAAAGAAAATAAAAAATACTTGTAGAAAGACTTTCCAGATGAATTGAAAATGTTGTAACATCTCTGTAACCATAAAGCATTTTTATTAGTCACTGCAGTAATTCTAAACGGTCGTCACTAGGTGGAGCATCACTTGAAAAAGCTCCAGGTTTCTCATGGTCATGCCTCGTCTTAACAGCACACCAAATGGTTAGGCATGGTATTGCAATTCCATTTAAAAAAAAAAAAAAAGTGGAAAAAACCCCCCTAAAATATATAGTAAAAATGTCAAATTAATTTATAAATTATTACAGTAGGATAGATAATGAATATTACTAAATAATAATGCACAGTGATATATACAATAAAATATGGAATTACAAAGAGAAGAGTTCGGTGCATAGCTGCTGTACACCTTCAAAAGTGGCAATCGAACACACAAGGTGGAACTGTCTTCTTCCATAAAAACATACCTTATTTATCAAAATAAGTAAAAGACAACAATGGTCAGACAGCAGTAGAAAACTTATGGAACAGAAGAAACATGGACAAACTCCAGGCAACACGTTCCTGACTATGAGCATAAGCTAGATTACTCATGGTCACACTTCCTCTTAACAACACTTTACGTGTTTTGTCATCCTCATATTGTGGATTAAAGCATGGCTTCATCATAACTGTTCAGCTACAACCCCCTGCTACTAACAGGTAATTAAAGTGGGTTGTCCAAAGGGAAAACAGAGATAAAGTCAGTACAAGAGGCTGGGAGGTGACACTTATTCCCCCCTGTGTACATAACTCTTCACGTCTACAAAAGTAACATTTCTCTAAGGATGGTAGATTTGCTGGTACTGGATTCCAATTATGACTATTTGGGTTTTGGTGACAGGCATAGGTTATAGAGTTCTGGGAGACATTATCAGTAATGGATTTACTTATATAATGGTGCGGTTTGCGCGTCAGCCCCCAATTAATATCGTCCAGATTCACAAAGTTGCATCTCATATCTCCTATTTATAGGAAGTTGAAATCATTAGCATCTACCACCTGGGACCTTCAGGGGGCAGATATCCTTAAGACTGAGGATCTCATAATTTTTAGCACCTAAGCCGCATCCCATTTACCTGTTTCCAGCTAAAAATCACCAAGAGGAATTCGGTAGGTGTGCCTTGTACCTGCTAAAAGGCAAACGTGACTTACAATCATTGTACAATGCTGGGAAATATAGCTCGCTGTAGGACTGTACATTTTTAAAAAAAAGAGAGCTCCCCTCCATAAAGAATAGCACCATTCCTACAACCACATGTCTACTACTTTTCTTCCATTTTATTTTAAGTGATTGTACATACTTATTGTTTTGTTTCCTTTTGTAATATATTTTGTATATTTTATAAACACCGCCTACTTTTCAGATTAAATACATATAATTTAATAGCTGTGTTCCTCTTGCTCTATAAACCGCACCCCTAAAGCCTCATGAGACTGATGGCAGCAGTGGGATATCTGCACGATTCCCCAGCTGTTCTATGACAATATATGTATATACTGATATAGTAATATAGTAATTATTTATGGTAGATAATAAATAATACAAAGTAATAATATAAAGCAATATACCATATTAAAAAAATATAACTACATAGAGAAGAGTACGAGTTAACCCGATCATAAGCTAATAAGCTGGATTGATCGTGGTCATGTTTAGTAGCACACCAAGTGGTCAGGTAAGGCATTACAAAGAAAATTAAAAAAAATAGTAAAAATTGAAAAATTTGTAAAATATATAAAATTAAAAAATAATATAAAAATAGTATAGTAATTTTTATAGAATAATAGAAAACAGTGAAAATAATCAAATATACTATTCAATAAAACAGTATATAATTTAGTAGTGAATCAAATATATAAAGAATAGATTATAAATACAAAATAAAAGCATTATAATAATATATAACAATATGTCAAATAATAAAATGTAAAATTACAAAAGAAAGAGTATGAGGCAGCCTGAGTGTAAGGGATATTGCTCATGGTCACATCTCCTCGTAACAGCACACCAAGTGGTTAGACATGGTACTGCAAGTAAAAGATAAAAATGGGAAGAAATGTAATGTTGTAATTAATGAAATTCTATTGTAATAAAGAACAGATAAGTATTAAATAAATAATATAAAACATTATACTGTTTAAAAAAAATTGAATTACAAAAAAAAAGCCAGATTGCTCATGGTTGTGTCCCCTCTAAACAGCACACCAAGTGGTTAGGCATGGTATTGCAACAGAAAATAAAAATGTGGAAAAATAAATGGAAAATGAAAAATAAATTTAAAGAAACATAATTATAACACAATAATAATTGATAAACAATTTGAAAGGATAGATAATAAATAGTTCAATTACAGAATAATAATCTAAAATAATATAAATAATAGAATAAAATGCAGAATAAATAAAAAAAAGGAAGATTTTGAGGCAACCTGAGCATTATCCATCCATCTGGTCTTGCGGTTGTTGAATCTTTAGATTTTCACCAGCTGCTAATTACAAGGTGTTACCTTGTCACAGCGGATTGTGACCACAATTACTGTCGAGGATTTATTAAGAGATTAGGAAATTATAGAACTTTCCTTGGGGGACTTACCGATTTCTGGCTCCGGGTGTAGGAGACTTCACCCGTCAGAGCCCCTTGTTATTGATGTTGTGACTTTACGGGGGGGGGGAGAGGATGACCTAAGCCTGTACCCCAAGAGGGATTTTCATGGAGCGCTCTATTGATGGGCCTCTATTAATTAACTTTCTGCCGATACAAATTTTATTCAAAGCTGGAAAAATCCAATTAGAATCGATCGGCTCTTTATTGCTACAACGAATCGGAATCACGTAATCCGTATTGATCTGGGCCGCGCATAAGCAAAACTATGATAGCCGATCCTTTAGAGAATCGGACTTCATCCATCCTGGCGTTTAGGGCCAGAGGTGGTGTAGTAGTGGTTGGGTTTTAAATCATTTTCTCCATAAGTAATATTACATATGGATGTAGCAGAGCCGAGTGTGCTGCCCATCATGGCCATGAATTGTGCTATCTCAGGACAATTCATATAGGTGCAGCTTCCTTCTATGCTCCAATGCGATTATTATTATTATTATTATTTAGTCTGTGGAGCACATTAGTGATCACTAAGTGCTATGCCGAAAAGCAAACACAGCTCAGCTACAACTGCAGATTAAAGTTTCCCAAATTCCATGATATGATACATTTTCACCCTAATGTTATTCATACACATGAACTTATTACAGAGATCCTAAAAAATGCAGCTTGTAGCCTTCTATAAGGCAAAGTAGGAGCCAGAGGGGCCATGCTCCGGCATATGGGTCCATAACGGTCTGTTCAAACCTCAGGGTATGTGCACACGTTGCGGACTTGGCCCTGCGGATCCGCAGCAGTTTTCCATGCGGTATACTGTACCATGTAACCCTATGGAAAACCAAATCCACTGTGCGCATGCTGTCAATTCTTTGTGCGGAATCCGCAGCGTTTTTACACCTCTTCCATTATAGGAATCCGCAGGTGTAAAAACGCAGGGGAAATCCGCACAAAATCTGCAGAAAATCCGCAGGTAAAACGCAGGTCAATTTACCAGCGGATTTAGCAAAATCTGGGCGGAAAAATCCGCAGCCAAATCTGCAACGTGCGCACATAGCCTAATACTAATCATAGCTGAAGAATTGTTACAAATTGTGACAATCCTGTGTTCAGTATTTCCTCTATTGATACATCATAGCAAAGTATGAAGAAGCAAAGAGATCTGCGCTACTGGTCGGTACCTAAATGCAACGGTAGCAAACCTCAGCTGATAGAAGCATTAAATGTTGCAGATTTGTTGCATTTTTTTGGTGCAGATTTGTCACAAAACCGGAAGGATTTCCTGATGTCAGAAAACTGGAGTCCCATGCACACGTTTCTTATTTTACCTTCCATATTTGCAGCAGACTTAAATCTGCGGGATGTCGATTCTTTCAGCGTTTTTTTGCGGCAGACTTCATTCTAATGAGCGGGTGAAAAATCTGCGCCAAAAACGCAAGTTAAAAAAAAATGCACCAAAAATACATGTTTTTTTCCTGCCAAGAGATGCGGAAACGGGGCAGAAATTTCTGCTGCAATGACATAACATGTGCACCTTGGAATCGTGGGTGACCGTGAAAATAATCGTTGCCATTCACTGACCGGAAGCTGAGATCTTGGAGACCAGGTAGAAATTAAACACACAGAGATCCGGTCATTATTGCATTTGCGCCTTTTTTATTGTCCAGTTTTGGGTTTTAATACTGGTTTTTATTTGCACCGAATTCTTCCTTTAGCTTGCCCCTTTTGCTAGTTTTTTATCTTTGTTTGACGTTAGGTTCCCAGATGTTTCCCGATTTTTTTTTCAAAAGTCGCCAAGTTTGTGCTGAGATGTGGCCACTCTCCCCTTGGAATTATTATTTTTTGTCTGTGACGTTTTAACATGACATGCGACTATTTTTCCCTGCAAAGGCGCAATTGTCATTTTGAAAAATTTAGAGTAAAAACTGGCAATAAATGTCACGGGGCAAAAAAAAAAAAAAGAAAACATAAAAAAAATGCAATTGATGATTAAGCTTTACTTACACAGAAGCCTGCACACTGAGAATATTCATGATGCAAGAACCTAATTTATATTTCTGGCTTCTGTTTATCTTCTGCTCTTATAAATCCATGTTTATGTAGAAGTCAGAGATGATTTCTGCCCTTCTTTTAATAAGTAACACAGTGATGAATGAATCGGAAGAAATTCGATTAATTAAATCTGCTCGAATTTAGCCAGTAAATATGATTTGCGACAAACTTAGTCAACGTGAATCAAATGGGCAGGAAAAGCTGTTCATTATACTCTCAGATCTCTCCAGACGCCAGAGGGGTTAAAAAATAAAAAAATGTTATACACATCCTGCCCCTCACCTGTCTTTCTCTTGTCGAATCAAGCGAAATGGTGACAAGCGTGTTGCAAATTATATTGCAAAAAAAACTGGGGGGGGGGATTCGAAGAAAATTAGATTGTTCTCGAATTGCTCAACTTTAGTAACAGCGCAATCCAGTTACTGTCCTAAAGCGTCACCTGGTGTCTTCATATAATAGGCCAGGGCCGCCATCAGGAAATTACTGCCCTGAGTAGCGTATGGGGCCCGATGGTCAGAGGGGGCCTGAATCTTCTGGTTATCGGGCCCCAGCGGCGGGATTCTGCCGTAGCAGTAATTGAAACTACGTCATAAATGAAGGTTCAGTCAAAATCTATTGCTGTGTTCCTTGTATATGGTATTATAGGTCACCATGTGATGGTAATATGGTGTCTGGTCATGGTGCGGTGGTATTTGTTACTTGTATGTAGTTGGCCACCATGTTGTGGTAATATGTGGTCTGGACATGGTGTCTCGGCATTTTATCCTTGTATGTGATATTATAGGTCACTATGTGGTGGTAATATGTGGTCTGGTCATGGTGCGGTGGTATTTGTCCCTTTGGATGTGATATTATTGGTCATTTTAAAAATTGAAAAATAAATAAAAATATACCAAAATTGTATTGGATATTTTAAAAAATGTTTAATAGGTTAGAGTAGAGTAGGGCCCAGCCAAAAGAGTCTACCTTGTCGTGGTGCCAGCTTAAAAATTCTTTTGGTCAAAACAAAAGCTGATGGCTATATGTATTATCTGGTGATGGGAACTGTTAATGTGTGATTGGTGAGATGTGGAGTTTTTCCAAGAGAGAGCAGTGGGACTGTGGACAATTCAAGGGGTGGAGGTGGGGCTGGGGTGGCGCCTGGGCGGAGTCTCAAGGGGGCCCCCGAAAATGTTGCCAGTATGGGCCCCCAAAATTCCTAGTGGGAGTGCTGTAATAGACCCTCTGAAATAGATCATCACAGCTGGAGATGCAGCGCCATCTGGTTACATTGTCACAGCTGGAGTGCAGCGCCATCAGGTTACATTATCACAGCATGAGATGCAGCGCCATCAGGTTACATTATCACAGCTGGAGATGCAGCGCCATCAGGTTACATTATCACAGCTGGAGATGCAGCGCCATCAGGTTACATTATCACAGCTGGAGATGCAGCGCCATCAGGTTACATTATCACAGCTGGAGATGCAGCGCCATCAGGTAACATTATCACAGCTGGAGATGCAGCGCCATCAGGTTACATTATCACAGCTGGAGATGCAGCGCCATCAGGTTACATTATCACAGCTGGAGATGCAGCGCCATCAGGTTACATTATCACAGCTGGAGATGCAGCGCCATCAGGTTACATTGTCACAGCTGGAGATGCAGCGCCATCAGGTTACATTATCACAGCTGGAGATGCAGCGCCATCAATTTACATTATCACAGCTGGAGATGCAGCGCCATCAGGTTACATTATCACAGCTGGAGATGCAGCGCCATCAGGTTACATTATCACAGCTGGAGATGCAGCGCCATCAGGTTACATTATCACAGCTGGAGATGCAGCGCCATCAGGTTACATTATCACAGCTGGAGATGCAGCGCCATCAGGTTACATTATCACAGCTGGAGATGCAGCGCCATCAGGTTACATTATCACAGCTGGAGATGCAGCGCCATCAGGTTACATTATCACAGCTGGAGATGCAGCGCCATCAGGTTACATTATCACAGCTGGAGATGCAGCGCCATCAGGTTACATTGTCACAGCTGGAGATGCAGCGCCATCAGGTTACATTATCACAGCTGGAGATGCAGCGCCATCAGGTTACATTATCACAGCTGGAGATGCAGCGCCATCAGGTTACATTATCACAGCTGGAGATGCAGCGCCATCAGGTTACATTATCACAGCTGGAGATGCAGTGCCATCAGGTTACATTGCTGGACCCCTGAAGCGCCATCTGTTGGCTTCAACTAAAAGATGACCTGATTCAATGTCAGACCAATAAAAGCACACAGTAATCCCATTGCACTGTATGTGGCAATCTTTTCTTGTTTTACAGGAACCTTTACCATCGAGCTACTTTGCTAAAATTGTAAATTATTTATATAGATATTATTTGTATATTCCGCATTAATTCTCCTTTACAGCATTTACTCATCCCAGAATACATATCTGATGCCAGAAGGGAAAAAAATTATGCCAACTTTACTGAATATACAAACTAACATTATCATATGTATTAGTGGATTAAATATTGACTCGTTGCTATCCCAAGTGTGACAACCGAAAAAAAAAAGGCAGAAAACTCAGAAACTTTTAGACTTATGCGACTCCCCTGCCGCCACCACAAGCCTATGTTACAGCAGAAACTGTCAGTATGCTGTCTATAGGGTCACATTGATAAGAGCTCTCTGGTGCTCTCTATCTGCAGGGTGTGGAAATTCACACCTAGTAAAGAAAAAATAATGGTCATAAAGTCGATGTAAAGAATAAAAATAATGCAATTTAGCAAGAAGTGAAACTCTGCACACTGTAATAAGGTTGACAGAAATCATTAGCTCATTTCTTAAAGTGTAGTGATTTTTCATTCAATATATTGAAAATAAATTATCCATACAAATAAAAAGGAGTTAATATGAACTAAAAGTTAAAAAATAAAAAGAATAAAAGTAAAATAAATTTAAATAAAAAATGTAAAATAAAAATAATCAACTAAAATAAATATGAATACATTTTAAAAAAATGAACAGAACAAATTAGTAAATGAGCTAAAAATTAAAAAATAAAATAACAAAAATTTAACAGTTGAATTTTAAAATTAATAATTACAATTTGCAATAGTATAAATATTTGTATGGTATATATACATACAGTACATACTGAAAATAATTAGGTATATATATACATATATACGCACACTTAAAAAATACATAAAACCTATACAAAAATAATACATATTTAGAGATTTTGCTATATTTTTTAGGTTAATATTATAATTTTATTATTATATTATATATACACACACGCATCATATATACTCGTGCATAACCTGACCCGAGTATAAGCTGACGGCACCTAATTTTGCCACAAAAAGCTGGGAAAACTTATTGACTCGAGTAGAAGCCGTGTATATATTGTCCCCTCATCCCCATCCTTGTATGCGTGACCCCCATGAGAAAAGCGTAAAAAAAACCTCTCTCCTACTTACCTTCCCTCCGCGCCCTCGCAGCAGCTTGTTCCGGTGCCAGCAGCAACTGTGGTCGAGCAATCATGGGTCACCACTCATTAAGGTAATAAACATTCACCCCTCTTTAAACTTATGGGAGTGGAGAGGTGAATATTCATAACTCTTAAGTAGCGTACATCCGTCATCACCCGGCCGCTGCTGGAAGCCGGTGGCTGCGACTATAACTGTGGGCGCTATAAGAGAAATGAATATTCATTGCCAGGCATTAGCTGCAGCCGCCGGCTCCTGCCTCTGTGACCCGCTGCTCCGCCGCTCCCCCTCCGTCTTCATGGACAATAACTCTTGTATAAGTTGAGAGGGGTGTTTTCAGCACAAAAAAATGTGCTGAAAAACTCACCTTATACACGAGTATATACGTGTACATACACCAGACCCAACAATGCAGGCGAGCTGAAGGCTGCTATCAAAGCAACCTGAGCTTCCATAACCCCTCAGCACTGCCACAGGCTGATCGCCTCCATGCCACGCCGCATTGATGCAGTAATTGATGCCAAAGGAGCCTGACCAAGTATTGAGGGCATTTACTGATCATACATGTCAGTAGGACAACATTCCGGATTTTACAATCATTTTTCAAGCTGGTGTTATAAAGTATTCTAATTTACCGACATAATGACTTTTGGGTTTTCATTGGCTGTAACTCATAGTCATCAACATTACCAGAAATAAACCCGTGAAATAGATCACTCTGTGTGTAATGACTCTATAGAATGTAGGAGGTTCACTGTTTGTATTGAAGAACTGAAATAATTCTCCTTTGATGATATTCTAATTTTGTCAGAAGCAGCTATATATATACACACCAAAAAAATGTATAAAAAGCTACAAAAAATATATTAACCTAGATAAAGTTTAGTTCATTGTTTTCATTCATTTTGTTTTCTTTAAGAAAATACAAAGATTGTTTGTGACACAACACAATATTAACATAACCTGCAGTTACAATTGCGTTTCCTAACGAATACCGGCCTATGTAGGGTTTTCTTCTCCTCTGGCCATATATGTCTACTCTCCCCGTGTCTTTCGCTGCTTTCACTTCGCCGTTAATGATATTTTTTGCTCTAGAATCATTTTTAAGGGGGAACAGATGAGGAGCCGAGGGGTCAGCACAGTTCACATGGAACGAACAGGAGATTTCCACTAAGCACTGAACCCGTATGTATGGATAAAAAAAAAAAAAAAAACACAAAGAAGAAACTGCTCTGGCAAAATGATAGCTTTGCCTCTGGGTCTTTGATGCAGGCCGCTGAAAACAATAAATCACCAGTGCTTAAAAAGGCATCAAAACACCTTGGGCTGAAAAGAAAAAACTGAAAACACAAAAATGAAGGTAAATGAGGAAACATTTGTCAAAATATGTTTAGAAGAAGGAAAAATAAAGAAGCAATAGTGAAACTGTAGTCAAAGCGCAACACAGAACAAAGCAGCCCAGAGCGAGTCCAAGAGTCGCCATCATTTTATTATTAAAGGGGTGGTCTGATTTCAACTATGTATTCTTCCTGTTAGGAGGATAAGCAAATAATAAGCTCATCACATTGTATCCCGCTCATAAGACCCCCAGTGATCACATTCATTCTGTAGGGGATTCTGCTCAGTTTGGCTGCAGCGCCTCTACAGTATAAATGTGGAATTACACAGTTCCACAAGTAATGTCTGGACATGTTTGGTCCTCCAGAGCAATGGAAGTGACTTGTAGCTCCGATTAGAACCCAAGAGACGTGACGGATGAAGCCCCCTCGCTCCATGTAGGATGCTATGCGGTTGAGAGGGAGGATTGGAGTTATCTCTGATCTCGGCTGTTACATCCTAGTTGTTGAGATGGGAAAACCTCTATGATATGGATTATTAGTTGAGTTGAGCAAAAGTATTTGCAAGACACTGGTCCTTGGTACCTGCGCAATGCAAAATTCCTTGAATACTGGCATTTACAAAGTCATGACATCACAGGGGCTTTCAAAATGTCAGAGGTGCCCAGCATTCAAGTGGCGGTCTAGTCAGTTCCCAGGACACCAGCCAGGCTGCCACGACTTAAGTTCCATAGGATCCTTAATAATTATCAATGTACAAAAATAAATTAGTTTTTTTTCCAACTCTGCATCCCTTCTAAAACTAAAAACGGAGCGCCTGTAATACCACAATTCACCTCTAGTGGCCACTGCAGGGGAAATTTATAGTCAGTGGTGCCTTCACCTGATTGCAGGGAGTCCAGGGTTCATGGTCTGTAATGAGGAAATCCCGAAAAAAACTAGAATAGGTTCTCCGATAAAGATAAGAATGAATTTTAATATATACATATATCAGGTGCTGTGGCGGAGGCAGTAGATTTATTTTTTGGTGACTTTTTCTGCCCTCATGCTCGTGTTCATAACTTCAATTCTCATAGGAGTATTAGCAGAAACTCTCGGCTGTCATTGTCCCATAAATGTGTCAGTCCGGCTCTCCGATCCTGGGCTCGTCAAGCCCCAAAGCTGCCATGTTGACAGGCGCTGCGCTCTCGGAGATGAACTGATCCAGTCTCTGCACTCGGCTCCCATGACAATCGCCCTAATTCTGCATTAGGAAATGAACAGGGGAGAACAGTAATCTGATTAAATGCCGTCTGTCTGGGCCAATAGTCGGCACAGGAGACAAAGTCATTATAGGGCAGGATACACTACGGAATGTCACCGTCACAGACATTCCATAGAGGTGGCTGGATACACCGTATACCGGGGGCCAAGCTGGAAAACATGGGCTTGAGGAGTACGGATCATCTTCCATTATCTCCAGGTGCTAAATATAAACACCATATCTAAGTGTGGGGTGATCGCTGTCCGTGTCCCCTACCGATGGAGCAGAGCTGAAACCGTCACATACTGTCCGTGTCCCCTACCGATGGAGCAGAGCTGAAACTGTCACGTACTGTCCGTGTCCCCTACCGATGGCGCAGACCTGAAACCGTCACGTACTGTCCGTGTTCCCTACCGATGGCGCAGACCTGAAACAGTCACGTACTGTCCGTGTCCCCTACCGATGGCGCAGACCTGAAACCGTCACGTACTGTCCATGTTCCCTACCGATGGCGCAGACCTGAAACCGTCACGTACTGTCCGTGTCCCCTACCGATGGCGCAGACCTGAAACCGTCACGTACTGTCCGTGTTCCCTACCGATGGCGCAGACCTGAAATCGTGACGTACTGTCCGTGTTCCCTACCGATGGCGCAGACCTGAAATCGTGACCTACTGTCCGTGTCCCCAACCGATGGAGCAGAGCTGAAACCGTCACGTACTGTCCGTGTCCCCTACCGATGGCACAGACTTGAAACCGTCACGTACTGTCCGTGTCCCCTACCGATGGCGCAGAGCTGAAACCGTCACGTACTGTCCGTGTCCCCTACCGATGGAGCAGAGCTGAAACCGTCACGTACTGTCCGTGTCCCCTACCGATGGAGCAGAGCTGAAACCGTCACGTACTGTCCGTGTCCCCAACCGATGGAGCAGAGCTGAAACCGTCACGTACTGTCCGTGTCCCCTACCGATGGAGCAGAGCTGAAACCGTCACGTACTGTCCGTGTCCCCTACCGATGGAGCAGAGCTGAAACCGTCACGTACTGTCCGTGTCCCCAACCGATGGAGCAGAGCTGAAACCGTCACGTACTGTCCGTGTCCCCTACCGATGGAGCAGAGCTGAAACCGTCACGTACTGTCCGTGTCCCCTACCGATGGCGCAGACCTGAAACCGTCACGTACTGTCCGTGTCCCCTACCGATGGTGCAGAGCTGAAACCGTCACGTACTGTCCGTGTCCCCTACCGATGGCGCAGAGCTGAAACCGTCACGTAACTGTTTCTTTGCTGATCATGATATTTCTTTGAGTTTTGATGTATTAGCAAAATATTGCATGTCACAACCTCAGCTCCACTACTTCAGTGTTTGCTGTTTGACGGTAACCCAAGATTTAGGGCTCATTCAGACGTCAGTGGAAACTGGCACTAAAAAGTCGCAAAGTTAATTGCATGTGGCCTATCAACAAATGATGTGACTTTTGCCTCTTGTATCGTTGAATGACAGATTTACTGTGATATACGATCAGTCCGTTGTCTACACATGATCAGTTCTCTTCACTATTCAGCTGAGAGCAGGACTGGTGTTAAGGTCTCCATGCACATTAGACTACCGTCAGCAGGAAACGCCAATATCGATGGGTTCGGCTGACAATCTAATGTGCATGGTGGACCCATCAGAGGATTAAGGATCCAGATTGTGCAATTTCAGATTGCCCATCTGTTTATTTTGAAGAAAGAGGAGTCGGGAGGACAGAGAAGTCTGGAGAAGGCTAGTGGAAGCTGGAGAAGGCCAGAGGAGACTGGAGAAGGACTGAAGAGACTGGAGAAGGACTGAAGAGACTGGAGAAGGATAGAGGAGACTGGAGAAGGATAGAGGAGACCGGAGGATAGAGGAGACCGGAGAAGGACAGAGGAGACTGGAGAAGGACAGAGGAGACTGGAGAAGGACAGAGGAGACTGGAGAAGGACAGAGGAGACTGGAGAAGGACAGAGGAGACTGGCAAAGGATAGAGGAGACTGAAAGACAGAAGTCTGGAGAAGAACAGAGGAGACTGGAGGAGCACATATAAGTTAGAGGGAGGACATATAAGTTTGGGAGAGAGCAGATGAGTCTGGAACTGAACAGGGCAGATAAATCAGGGAGGAATTATAAGTCTGGAGGAGGTCAGAGGAGTCTGGAGAACACAGAGGGCTCTGGCGAAGGACAGAAATGTCAGGGGAGGAGAAATCCTATATGTGTAAAGGAATAGAGAGGAGTCTGGAGACGAACAGGGAAGTTGAGGAGTTTGGAGGAGGGAAGGCAGATGAATCTGGTGGGGTCGGGGACATAGAAGTCTGGAGAAGGAGAGCAAAGACAAGGAAGGACAGAGGAGTCTTGAGAAGAACAGAGGAGTTTGGCAGTGTCTCTCGTTCTCTCATAGAGATCACAGTAGCAAATGAGCAAATACTCCAGACTGACACTGCACATCCTCCAACCTCAGCACATTGATACATGGTAGCAAACCATCAGAGATATTTGAGCAGCAGTTGCAGATGTGTTCATAGTCTACAATGGATACAATGTATTCACTTCTCAGCTGAGATCACGATGGGGCATGGACAGGATTACTGTATACCTGTCAGACCCGCACAGACTATTTTTTTTTTTGCTAATGTGAGGACCTTGGAGAGGAGAACTCTGATGATCCAGAACTTGGCCTCATCCTTTCAGGTGGCTCTGATATTTTTGGCTGCCCAAATGGTTTGCCTGCTCTTGGGTTCTCTACTGATATTACTTCCAAATAGGCACCTGGTGCCCCTCCATATGTTATCATCTTTCTGGCTGGTATGCCTCTTTAACCACTGGACACATTGATACCAAGCAAATGTCTCCTATGGATGGAGCTGGAGCTTGAGGAGCAGATCACAAACACTTTGTGCCAATCTTCTCACCTTCTAAAGATGATTCAGGTCTCACAGCTCCATGTGGGTGAAGGAGAAATGTCATCATTGAACATCATATGACTGCTGTCCATTCTCTACATTAACCCATAAATCTCCATAGTTGGTGCCAACAGATCTGGTGGTTCAAGTTATGTAGGAACTTTCCTGTGAAGCAAACTGAACAAACACTAAGAAATATGAATGCAACTCCACCACCTTGTCCTGCTTCATATTGCATTTTCTATCATCTAAAAGTTCCCACCTGATGACGGTTTCCCTTCCATACAAGGTAAAGATGCTGAAGAAGGGTCACCTCGCTCAGGTGGCAGCTCCCATTCTATGATCATGTCACCTGTCTGATACTTTATGGTATTATTTCTATTTATTCTCCTGTGTTGATCCCTCCCGCACAATATGGCCCATTTACAGAGTATCACATCCAAGCTCTCCTAAGCCCCTCGCTGTGTATCTGTAATCCGCTGTTGATCCTCTTGACAGCTCTACAAATCAAGGCTCAAAATATTACGTTCTTTACATAATTCCCAACACGGTGAAAGTTTACTCTAATGGCAGAATTTCCATAAGCGAATCCTATAACCGCAAGGATCGAAAACCTCAGAAATCCTATTGTACAAATTTAAAAAAAAAAATCTGATTCTCCACCCGGATCCTGAAGGTCAGATAAGTCAGAAACCTCTTTAAAACCCACATAAATACAGACAGATATAGTTGAGCTGACTTTGTTATACTGCACAACCATAACTAGAGATGGACGTACCCAAATGGTAAAGTCCGGAGTCCATACCGGACACGTAGTGTCTGTGCATGGAACCCGAACAAGGACTTCTCTCAAAAGTCTGTTTTACTGTTTGGGTTTGGCAGCCCGAACAAAGCTTGTTGAAACCCTGCAGCGCTGCAAATTTATCATGCTACAAGCAGTGACTGCAGTAAGGTCACCGCAGTTCATCGGCTGTGAACTGTGATAACCTTACTGATGTCAGCGCTCTTTGCAGCAGCCAGATTCACAACCTACCGTCAGTGTGTTCACGCTATCATGTTGACCGGCATTACTTAAGTCACCCCATCCTGATGTAGCAGAGTTGGGGACCGTTATGGGACGTGGGATGGATTTACCGGGCATCCCTTTAAATTTTTTAATTTGTTAATGGTAATAAATAGGTTGGGAAGTGTTTTGTACAATTAAAAGATTGTTCTCTGTGGATGTGTTTATTACTATTGACTACAGGGTTAGTAATGGCGGTGTCTGATAGATGCTTCTCCATTACTAACCTCTGAGCTTAATGTCATTGCATTACGCAGCTGACATCAACCCCAAAGTATTATCCCACTTGCCAATGCAGCAAGGTAAGTGGAAAGAGCCGAGGATAAGCGACAGAATTGGCGCATCTAATGGATGTAACATTTCTGGGACAGCAAGAGAGGTGGTTAGTCTTAGAGGGAGCCAATATCTATGGCCCCTTCCCAGCCCATTAATATCAGCCCTTAGCTGTACGCTTAGCCTTTGCTGGTTATTAAAAAAATGGGGGGGCAATGTCATTTTTTGTGGCCCCCATTTTAATAACCAGTAACAACTATGCACAGTTGTGAGCTGATATTAATAGCCTGGGAAGCTCCATATTTATTGCCCCCTTCCTAGACTATAAAGACCAGCTCTCAGCTGTCAGCTTTCCCCCAGCTGGCTAATAAAAATAAGGGGAACAACATGCCATGTTTATCTTTGATATATTTAATTAGTAGCTAAATACATGTACAGTAAGCTACACATGCACTGCACTAATTATATACTGTATCTCAACGGCATTTTTCTTATTATGCACAGTTGCCGGCTGGTGAATACTCTCATCAACATCACCTGCTCTCACTGATATCAATAGACAATAGAAGTCACAAGCCAACTCCTGACGCCGGTTACAAACACTGGTTCATGCCCTGTCCTCTGTGTGACAGTGTGGGAACCGCAGTACTTAGTGGCTGTGACTTCTGTAAGGTTACCACCAAGCAGAGCCAGTGTTTCCCACGTTGTCACACAGATGACAGTATGAAAACCGCCGGATGTTCTAGCCCCCATTCACTTAATAGGGTCCAGGTTTGGGATTAAGTTTGGGTACTTGAACCAAACTTTTTTTATAACGTTGGGCCGAACTCAAGGGACCCGAACATCCACGGGTCGGCCAATCTCTTTTCATAACTCCTGAAGTTACAATAATGCCGCAGAAAAAAGAAAAGTGAAAACCTGAGCTCAGCTCCACGTCTTCTGTCAAGGTACTGATACACATTGTGGAAAAGCCGGAATACCGATTGATATACAGTAGATATCATCCCATGAACAGGCTGAATGGAATCTTTACCGTTTGTTGGACTTTTTGGGGGATGTTTTAAATGAGACTTTACTAAATGATCTGCCAATAAACATTCTCTGCACGCGGCGCGGAGGGAAGGAGCCGCTATCTCAGCAGAGGGATTAGAAAATAGGGACAGTAGGAATTCACAGTTATTAAGCTGCAGAGCGAGAGAATCACACAGAATAATGAGTCACATTGTATAAGGGGTATACGGCTGTACACTGCACACTGGCTGTTAGGCGTCGGGTTCCTGCCACTGCACAGCAGGAATCCAGAGCCTTGCACCTAGCGGTCTCCCATTCTTCTTCAGCCACAGTCGAGCCTGCTCAGCAGATTCGTCGGTTTCGGCGCTCTGTCCAGGCCAACTCTGTAGGCTTGCTTGCTGCTGCCACCTCTGGCACAGCTATGACAATGCATGCTGCTCAGCAGCGAGATTCTCCAGGGACTAAGTCCTCATGTCAGACCACTGAGCATGCCCGTGGAGTGATCTCCCATTGGAGATCGAGGGTCACGTGCTCAGGTCCTGCTCGTGTTCGGATTGGCCCATCCGAGAAACCTGGAAGGTCCCGGACGCCCGTGGCTATAAAAGGTTCACATGGCCGCTCGCCCATGCGCTAGGATAGACTGTATTTACAGACTATGTGAAGTGAGTGATGGATGCACATATGAATCTCTCTGGTGACTGACTCATTAAGAAACCCCTACCCTTGGTACACATGTGTTGTGCAGCCTAGCCTGCTAGCGCCCAGGCTTAGGCGTAGGTAGGTCTGAAGTTGAGTCAGGCATCAGGCCTCACCAGTGACTCGGCACGCCTCAGTGCACGTGCTCCATAGCCAGCATCTATAGCGGCGCTTGCGGCAGCAATGCCGCGCGTTCAGTGGGCCTAGAAGGACTCTAACCCCGTGTCCTTGGGGTACAGTTCTGTGGCCGTACACTGTGTTCTCTTTTGGCCGGGCTCTGTGAGCTAAACAGGCTCCGGCATCTACTTTCAGCGGTGGTGCGGCTCTGTGCAGTAACAGAGTTCGCCCTGTTCACAATGGGTGATGTAACCCACGTATGACTGGTTTCACACCGCTTAATTTTTCCGCCATTACTTAGCAGCAGTGTATCACCTCTGTACGGTGGACCCCGGGCTGCGAACGCACCTACTATTATTTTACAATTTGATGCGTTCCGCCAGCCCTAACACTGGCTGCTTCATATTATACATGTCTGTGCTCAAGAAGGCGAGTGTTGGGGGCCCGTGATCTGTATTGTGAGGGTCTGGTCTGGGGTCTGTATTTATTTAGGGGGACTGATCTGGGGTCTGTATTTAGAAATGCTGGTCTGGGGCCTGTATATATTATTAGGTCTGACCTGAGCTTGGTATTCAGGATGTCTGGTTTGGGGTCTGTATTAATTTAATTCATCTGCTCTGGTCTTGCTATTTATTCAGAGGGTCTGGTCTGGGGTCTTCAATTGCAACCAGTGGTCCTGCAAGGACAGGACGACTGGTTGCAATTGAAGGAAACATGAATGCGGCCAAGTACAGAGATATCCTGGATGAAAATCTCTTCCAGAGTGCTCTGGACCTCAGACTTGGCCGAAGGTTCACCTTCCAACAAGACAATGACCCTAAGCACACAGCTAAAATAACAAAGGAGTGGCTTCAGAACAACTCTGTGACCAGGGGTGTAACATCTGCGATGGGGCCCCTGAGCGCTCAGGGGCCCGGGCCCCCAGTCAGGGCATTATTGCCCTGACTGGCGTATGGAGCCCCTATGAGCAGAGGGGGCCCGCATCGGCGGGGCAGGCTGGGCAGGAGGGGGGGGTCAGAGACGCACCATGTCAGCGCCGACTCCCCCCGCATTGAACTATACCGGCATCTATGACGCTGGTACAGTTCAAAGCAATGATGGAGGAGAGCACATCAGCGGAAGCTCCCTCTCCCATCATTCCCCGCTCTGCCTCTGACACAGTCGGTGCACGATGACATCATCGCGCACTCACTGTGTATCAGGCAGAGCAAAAGACAAGAGCAGCCAGCAGTGCAGGCACGAGGAGAAGGTGAGGAGAGGTTTTTTATGCAACAGAAAGTACTGGACTGTGGGGCCAATCTCAGGGGGGGCTGTATACCATGGTGCTGTATACCATGGGGGGTGCTGTGCTGTATACCATGGTGCTGTGTACCATGGGGGGTGCTGTGTTCTATACCATGGGGACTGTATACCATGTGGTGCTGTGTACCATGGGGGGTGCTGTATACCATGGGGGGTGCTGTATACCATGGGGGGTGCTGTGCTGTATACCATGGTGCTGTATACTATGGGGGGTGCTGTGTTCTATACCATGGGGGCTATATACCATGCGGAACTGTATACCATGCGGTGCTGTATACCATGGGGAGGTGCTGTATACCATGGGTGGCTGTATACCATGGTGCTGTATACGATGGGGGGATGCTGTGCTGTATACCATGGTTGCTGTATACCATGGGGGGTGCTGTGCTGTATACCATGCAGTGCTGTATACCATGGGGGGTGCTGTGCTGTATACCATGGGGGGCTGTATACCATGGGGGGCTGTATACCATGGGAGGTGCTGTGCTGTATACCATGCAGTGCTGTATACCATGGGGGGTGCTGTGCTGTATACCATCAGGGAGTGTATACCATGCAGTGCTGTAAACCATGGGGGGTGCTGTGCTATATACTATGGGGGGGCTGTATACCATGCAGAGCTGTATACCATGGGGGGTGCTGTATACCATGGGGGGTGCTGTGCTGTATACCATGGGGGGCTGTATACCATGTGGTGCTGTATACCATGGGGAGTGCTGTGCTGTATACCATGGGGGCTGTATACCATGTGGGACTGTGCTGTATACCATGCGGTGCTGTATACCATGTGGTGCTGTGCTGTATACCATGTGGTGCTGTGCTGTATACTATGCAGCTTATATACCATGGGGGGTACATTATATTCTATGGGGGAGGCTGTGTTATATAATATGGGGGGTGACATTATATTCTATGGTGTAGCAAGTCAGACACCTGCCCTCTGCTACTTTCATTCTCTATGTTGGGGGAGTTATGGGAGTGGTGGGGCTGTGGACAGTTTGAGGGATGGAGCCTGGGCTGGTCTCAAGGGGGCCCCAAAAATTTTGCCAGTATTACCTAGTGGCAGCCCAGGGTGGAGGGTCCCATTTGAAAGTTTGCACCAGGGCCCATAACTTTGTAAACTGTGTTCCAAATTATTATGCAAAAAGAGTTTAGGAGTGATAAGGTTAGAATATTTTGTTTGTCATTTAAACTCATTGATGGTGATGTGTGTCAGGGCTCTTTATATCACTGAAAGCAATTGCAGATACCTGTGCAAATTAGTTTGGCAGGTGTGTCCAAATAAAGGCAAGACTACTTAAGAAGGCTGTTCCACATTATTAAGCAGCCTACATTTTTTGCCAAAATGGGAAAGAAAAAGGATGTGTCGGATGCTGAGAAGCAACAAATTGTGGAGTGTTTAGGTCAAGGCATGACTACAATCAACATTGCCAAGACACTTCATCGTGATCATCGCACAATCAAGAAGTATGTAGCTGATTCCCAGCACACACGTGTGCGTGCAGATAAGGAAAAATTGAGGAGTCTTTCCAACAGGCAATTGCGTCAGGTTAAAAGAGCAGCTGCAGAAATGCCTTGTCATAGCAGCAGACAAGTTTTTGAAGCTGCTGGTGCCTCCAACGTCCCCCGAATAACAAGATGCAGGGTCCTTCAGAGGTTTGCAGCTGTGCGTAAGCCATCCTGTCGACCACCTCTATCCACTGCACACAAGCAGGAGCGGCTCCAGTGGGCCAAACGAGACATGAAGACTGACTGCCAAACTGTTTTGTTCACCGATGAGTGCCGTGCAACGCTCGATGGTTCAGATGGATGGAGTGGAGGATCGCTGGTTGATGGACACCCCATGAAAACACGGCTAAGGCGCCAATAAGGAGGAGGTGGAGTAATGTTTTGGGCTGGAATCATGGGGAGAGAGATTGTCGGCCCCTTTAGGATCCCTGAAGGGGTAAAGATGAGCTCCATAATCTATGTGGAGTTTCTAAAACAACACTTCCTGCCATGGTTCAAGAGGAAGAACCGTGCTTTCCGCAGCAAGATCATTTTCATGCATGATAATGCACCGTCTCATGCTGCAAATAACACATCTGCATCTCTGGCTGCTATGGGCAGAAAAGAGGACAAACTTATGGTGTGGCCACCATCTTCCCCTGACCTCAACCCCATTGAGAACCTCTGGAGCATCATCACAAGGAGCGTCTATGATGGCGGGAGGCAGCTCACATCTAAGCAACAGCTCTGGGAGGGGATTCTGTCCACATGCAAAACAACTGAAGCACAAACCATCCAAAAACTGACAAATCCAATGGACGAGAGAGTTCAGAAGCTTCTTTCCAACAAGGGCTCCTATGTGCAAATGTAACATCACCGAGAATAAAGTTTTGACTTGAAAACTGTTTGTTTTCATTTTGTAATAAGCTGATAATGCTTATAATTTCACAATTGACCATTTTTTTGTTCAAAATAAAAATAAAAAGGTTGAAAACTCTGCTGTGCATAATAATTTGGAACAGGCATTTTGAGTGTTTCATTTTTTTAAAAATATACTGTTTTCAGAGGCAGTTTGTTCAAAAACATTGCAATTATACTAGAATATTAGATGACTGGAAAATAACAATGACTGCAATTCATATAGGTAATTTAGAGAAAATATGAGGAAATATTTTTTGCATAATAATTTGGAACACAGTGTAGTTACGCCACTGTCTGTGACCATTCTTGACCGGCCCAGACATAAACCCAATGGAGCATCTCTGGAGAGACCTGAAAGTGGCTGTCCACCAACGTTCACCATCCAGCCTGACGGAACTGGAGAGGATCTGCAAGGAAGAATGGCCGAGGATCCCCAAATCCAGGGGTGAAAAACTTGTGGCATCATTCCCAAGAAGACTCATGGCTGTACTAGCTCAAAAGGTGCTTCTACTCAATACTAAGCAAAGGGGCTGAATACTTATGGCCATGGGAGATTTCAGTTTTTCTTTTTTAATAAATTTGCGAAAATTTCTACAGTTCTGTTTTTTTCAGTCAAGATGGGGAGCGGAGTGCACATTAATGAGGGAAAAAAATGAACTTTTCTGAATTTACCAAATGGCTGCAATGAAACAAAGAGTGAAAAATGTAAAGGGGTGTGAATACTTTCCATATCTACTGTATGTGTATGTGTACATGTGTGTACCTTATATATGTGTATGTGTGTTCTTTATATATTATTTATATACTGTATATGTGTGTTTGATGTGTGTGTGTGATGTGTACATGTGTGTACCTTCTTTATACATGTGTGTGTGTTTCTCCTTATTCTGCATTTCTCCTGATCAGCACATGACTGATCTTAGCCTTTGCGCAGTGATGATCCGGTGAAGGTGCGCAGCCCCCCCATCATAGCTCATCGCTCTCTAACCGGCTGACATCACCTTTGTGTCTGAAGAATCTAAATGAATTACTGCTCCTCGCCCCGATCTTTTCTCATCTGCCCTTTAAAACCTGTCATGTAACATCCAAGTGCTGATATCACTTTCAAGACATCTGGCCCTGGAGAAATCCACCGGCAGAGCGCTCTCTCCTTCTATCTGCTGTCATTGCAGAGCGCGGCACATAAGACGAGTCCACAATCACCAAATGGATAAATTAATATTTTAGGAGTGATGAAAACATGATGTATGTTCCATTTCTTTCCATTATTCATGGAGCAGGCATACATAATACAGCATCATACACTTAACTCGGCCTCTCATCTCTGTCCCTGTCCCCAGAGGAGCTCGCACTCTAATTTCTGACGTCAGGGCTGGTGCCCATTACAACATTGGAGTGAGCCAGAGAACCGCGGTAATGGGGCAAATCTAATGTGGCTATTATCAACAAGTAAAGCTATAGGGGATTTGGTGCTGATCACTGGGGATCCAGCTGCCCCTGAGATTTGGGTTCTGGATCCCTGAGATGAAGGATCTCCTGCCTGACCCATAACGGAGCAATGAGACCATAGGAGAAAAGCTGGCACAACGCTCCGCTTTCTCCGCAGTCCCATAGACAAATATTGTAGAGAAGGTGGAACACGTCATGTCTGCTTTATCGAAGACGGGGCTGTGTGCCCGGTTTGTTAGCCGACCGGCCAGGGATGACCATAGGTAAGAGGCAGTTTCCGAGATCTCCTCTTGTGGCCACAGATTATTGGCAGTAATGCACGGCAGAGCCGGCTGTCAGTCATTGTCGGTGCGCGGTTACAGCCACCGCTCACTATGTGCCGGCCACGCCTCTATGTCTGATAACCGGAGGCTGCTGGGAGGAATAAACTTTGTTCCTTTCTGCAGCCGCACTTTTTTTTGCAGCGGCCGCACTGCTTGAGATCGCTATTAACCTGCACATTGACTCCATATTTGAGGGTTAATGGTGTTTTGAGACATGACCAGTTCCCTTTAATATAGAGGTCCGGTCTGGTGTTTTATATTAAAGGGGTTGTCCACTAATATCGGACCTCCTGTTAACAGGCTCAGGAAGGTTAAGTAATAAAAGCAATAATTCCCAGACATGATGATCCTGAAGACTGGTGAGGAAAGTGGAGCGTTACTGAGTACGGGGGAGTTGAGGTGATCTGTATAGTTTTTTACACATGTATCCCCCTTCATAGACCCTTTGACATGAGGTTGTCCACTGTCCTTTAATTTGGGCGTTTGGCTAGTGTCAAATTATTTTAGGGGTCTGATATTAATGTAGGTGGTCAGAAAATACTGATTGGGTCTGATACGTGGTTTATTGTCAGTACGATCGGGAGGGAGATATCATTGGTTCCCTTGATTGGGAGATGCAGAGTACAGCTCGGTACCTGGTGCCCCCCCGAAGGAGAAAATGGCAGAGAACTGAAAACAAAAACAGTATGGCAAAAACAGTAATATGAAAAAACTCCTGCACCTTTAACCCCTTCCGCTACATGACGTTCCATCTCTTATGTCATATACTGCGGCGGGTGTGTGGAGTCCACCCAGGAGCTGTGTTATACAGCTGCCTTCTGCTTGTAACAGCAGCAATAGGAGATGGCTTCTTTAGCTGCTGTCTAGCCATTTAAACACCACTGACAATCTCTGACATCGGCATTTAACTTGCGCCATCCCGTTGGCGCATTTATTCCTGCACATTTCCGCTATGAGATCTCAGGGTGCAGATGGGTTACCGTTGCATCTGTGGGGCTGCTGACGGCTGTGCTGGCTGCCATGTTGGTACTCCTGTAAAGCCCATCCTTAGGACTTCTTACGAGACTTTTACTATATAGTCCAATACAGAAGTATTGCATCATATAGCACGAGCGATCACATGATAGTAGGTTCAAGTCCCCTAAGGGGACTAAAAAAAATTCAAACAGTAATACAATAAAAGTACAAAAGTTTGGATTCACTATAATATTACGAATGTGGAATATCCTGTTCCTGGATCATCTCTATTGCGAAATGAAGTCCAAATAACAATGATGAATTAACATTATTTAAAAAAAATTGCAACAATTTGTAACTTTTTTTCCATTTTTCAGAACATTATATGGCAAAGTGAATTGTGTCCTGAAAATAATGAGCCTCATATGGCTGAGCGGCTGGAAAAATTAGAAATATTTTGGATGTTGAAGGAAACAATAAAAGTGCAAAAACTAAAATTGAGAGCAACGTGAAGGGTTAATTAAGGAAATTTCTGCACGTTTTGCTGCCACAGAGCAGGATATTTCTCGAGGTGCAGAGTACGGAAACATGAATATGAATCTTCCGTGGAAGGATTTGAGTTCTATCCCTTCTGCTCGGACTGATGTTGTTTCCTGACTTTTTTATGACCTCAAGTGTCCAGAGGTCACAGATGAAATTGCTTCCTCTAGAAACACAAACCGTGTCCTGCGAGGCAATGATAGGGGCTCCCGGGGACGACGAGAGCAGCTGAAATCCCCACCGGAGGAGCCATGTTGCCTACCTCTGTAGAGGCAAGGACGAGTCTATCCCCAGCTATGAAGATATTGCTGCTGAGGATGAGAAAGGTAATAAAGATGCAACGGTGACAGTGGAATACAAGATGGAAAACAGGAGACAACACAAGACAGGTCATCATTTAAAGGGGTCCTCCAGGAATATGACATAAGATAGACCTGCAGGTAAGGGGCAACAAGAGTGAAGGTCCCATCGTCTATCTATCAAGCTAATCTCTCGACCAGGATAGAAATGATAACTTATTATTTTGTTAACCTAACAAGATGCTGAGTATATGTATAACACCTAACATAGATAGTACATTGTTACTGTTAGGAGTGGCGGAAGGCACTAAATAAAAATTATAAATAAAGTGCCTTCGCCACCCGGGGTCCACCGTGCGGCAGATGGTAAGACCGCTGCTAGGAGGTGGCAGAATATAAGGCGGTAGAGCGCACGGGGTTATTACGTCACCCCGGTGCACTGGGCAAGCTCAGTTAAACTCACAGAGCCGCCAGCATAAACAGAAATAGAAAAGCGCTGAGTCTGTTTAACTCACAGGGACTCAGCGACACAGACGCGGTAATTGGTCACAGGAGAGGTGAAAGCTGACAGCACCAACTCCGTCTAGACCTACCGTATATGTCTGTGGCAGAGACGTCGCAAACGCGGACGTACACTGTGCTGCAACCGCAGCGCGGCAGGAACGCAGCCGAAAAGAGGACGCTGCTATCAGGCAAGCGCAATACTGACGCTAAGCTGCTGTGGCAGGGAAGCAATGGCGCGCTGGCGCTGTAACTGACTAGACCGACACTCTGTCACCATTCGTATTAACCAAGGGAAGCGGTTTCTTAATGAGTCAGTCATGCATCCATCACCATACACACAGCATAATATGCTACACTAGCACATGGCGGAACGGCCATGCGCACTTTTTATAGCGCACAGGACCTTCTGGAAATCTCCAGGAGTCCAGGAAGAGCCAATAGGAACCGGAGCAGGACCTGAGCACCTGACTCCCGAAGTCCAATAGGAGCTCGTCCCGTGAGCATGCCCAATAGATGGAATAAAGGCCTTAGCCTCTGGAGACAGTTGTTGTGAGACAATCTCCTCAGCAATCCCTTCTGCTGCAGCAGATGGGCAAGAGACTGCAGCATGTGAGAATCTGGGTTTCTGTATAGACGTGTCAGAAACCAGATTCCTAACAGTTATGAACAGGTCACCAAGGAGGATGGCAGAAATAGGCGAGGCCACCAGGAAACCAGTAAGGTTGGTCACTTAGCGAATTGTACACCCCTAATCCTAACAACACAGCTAGCAGTAGCCATGGAGCGTACCTACAATGCCCTAGACGCCTCGACTCAGCCGGGGAACTAACTAGGCCTAAAGCAAGAAATGTGAAATCTAAACTGCCCCGGAGTAGAACCCCAAAGAAATAGATAGCCCCCAAACATATATTGTCAGTGAGACCAGATGAGGGACAAACACAGGCAGAAAATAGACAGAGCAAATGATGGGGCCCAAACTGTCTAGATAGGATAAGAAAGGAAAGACACTGTCTGCAATCACGCAAAAACCCTAAAAAATCCAACACGTCTGAAGTACAAAAACACTGACGTCTGATGACCTCTCCCCCACTATATCAGCATTCTGTTGTGAACTGGCAGCAAAGCAAAAGAGACTAATACAACAGGGGACTGAACAAACTGACACAAGCTGTAACATATGGAGCGGGGTTCATCACAGCCCCAGCAGGGAGCATGCTGAACCCGCACAGCAAAACAGAAAGAAGCAAAACCAGATCAGAAGCAAAGGATTATGTTATGAATGGGTCACCGAGTAGAAAAAAAACAAAACAAGCTAAGCCACAGAAAACCAGAGAAGTTGGAAACTATGCAGATTGCAGATGCCTGATCTTACCACACAGCTAGCAGTAGCCGTGGAGCGTGCCTACGATGTTCATAGACGACTCGTCACGGCCGGAGGACTACATAAGCCTCAAGCAAGAAAAGGGAAAACTAACTGCCCCAGAGCAGGCCGCAAAGGAATAGATAGCCCCCACACATGTATTGACGGTGAAACAAGATGAAGGCACAAACACAGGCAGGAAAATAGGCTGAGCAAATGATGGGGCCCAAACTAACTAGACAGGAAAGGAAAGGCAAGTCACTGTCTGCAACCTGCAAAAAACCCTACAAAAATAATGTCCAACACTTCTGATAGCAAAATTAACCCTGAAGTCACTAGACTTCTCCCACTATATCAGCACTCTGGAATATTCTGAGACAGAGCAAAAAGAGACCGAACTAGTAAGGGACAAAAAGCCAATTGGCAAAATACTGATAAATAAGAGTGGAAATTCAGCACAGCCCCCAGCCGGGGCTGGCTGACCACACAAAAAACTGAATAGACCAACAAAATCAAGTGTGAACATTAGCAGAAAAACTTAGCTTTAGATGACTGGAACAGAGCTGAAAACCAAGAGCTGACAAGCCAGAAGGAATCACCAGCAACTGAATAGGGCATCGGCTGTCTTAAATCCAATCTGAGAATCCTGAGATCCAATCATCATCCTCATTCTCAGGTGGTAGATCTCCACCGATCAAACCAGCCGCACCACCTCCCGTCACCACCAGAGGGAGTCCAGAAGGGGAACTCACAACTAGTGAGAATGAACTCACAACAGGATTATCAAATGAACAACTTAGCTGAAAAAATGCACCAGCAACAATTGAGGGAAGCCTGCTCACTTAAATACTCCCAATCAGTAACCCCAGATCTCCAATCATCATCATCAGGTGCCAGACCTCTGTCAATCCGGCCAGCTCCACTACCCACAGTAACCACCAGAGGGAGCCCTGACTCAGAAGTAAGAGAATTCACAACAGTACATCCCAAAAACTGAATGGTGCATAAATGTCTAACAAAAACAATTTCTTGACATTTCATTGAACCGTGCACAGATTCAAAGCCACGTGTGCCAGATGTGCAGATCCATCCCAGAACATCCCAGAGCTCCTCCATGTGTCACAGCAGGTACAACTCTCTCCTCAGCTTTCTTTGCTCCATATTCAGTGTGGTGCACGCCATGATCACAAACAGCACAATGACTACTTTTCACCCTTTACACAAACAGGCTGGTTTCAGGTTTGCGGACACCTCTGATGTTAATTGGGTATTAACTTTTATAATGAAACTTATTTTCTATAGTAATAAATAAGTGATTACCCCCGCATAACCAAAAGGCCACTTAATAATCAGCTGGTGAGCGTCAATCAGGTAATGCCGCCATCCATCTGCTTCATTGTGAATCTTCCTGCAGCGATTTCTCAGAACCTCTCCACTCCCACCAATCCCGTTTTCTGCGGGAGGGATGAGGCGTGTGACCCTCGAGCGCTGCCGACGCGGCTCTTCATCTTAGCCCTGAACGTGTGATTACACTTTATAAATAAATGGCGTCTTTATGATCTCGGCCTCTGGTGATTTAATAGTTCACTTGATTTTTTTAACAGCCAGTTGTTACTTTTCTTTCCATCCTGGATATAGTGCATGTGACGGTTTAATGGGACGGGAGGTGAAGGCTGCAGTCAGTCTGTGGCGCAGGTGGTCGCCGGCTATGAAAGATGGCAATTATTGGGGAGGAAATACTGAAAGTGGAGAGATACTTTCTAAAGTCCAATCTGTGGCGACGATCATCACAGGCGCTGATGGAGTTTTCTACAAAGTCTCATTGATGTCATGAAATTTGTTAATCACCTGTTCAATTGATATATAATCAGATTTTCTAGACTGAGATATGCCTGTAATATGAATTTCTGCCATTAAACATCATTTTTTATATATATATATATATATATATATATATATTCATAACCACAAGAGCTGTGATCTTCAGATACAAAGCTCCAAAATCTCCAGCATAGATATCAAGTTTATAAGTAACATACTTTCTGCCTGCAGTCACCACTGGGGGAAGCTCCCTGTATACAGAGATACATGATAAGATCCTGTCTGCAGCCACCACTAGGGGGAGCTCCCTGTATACAGAGATACATGATAAGATCCTGTCTGCAGTCACCACTAGGGGGAGCTTCCTGCATACAGAGATACATGATAAGATCCTGTCTGCAGTCACCACTAGGGGGAGCTCCCTGTATACAGAGATACATGATAAGATCCTGTTTGCAGTCACCACTAGGGGGAGCTCCCTGTATACAGAGATACATGATAAGATCCTGTCTGCAGTAGCCACTAGGGGGAGCTCCCTATATACAGAGTTACATGATAAGATCCTGTCTGCAGTCACCACTAGGGGGAGCTCCCTGTCTACAGAGATACATGATAAGATCCTGCCTGCAGTCACCACTAGGGGGTGGTCCCTGTATACAGAGATACATGATAAGATTCCGTCTGCAGTCTCCACTAGGGGGAGCTCCCTGTATACAGAGATACATGATAAAATCCTGTCTGCAGCCTCCACTAAGGGGAGCTCCTTGTATACAGAGATAGAAGATAATATCCTGTCTGCTGTCACCACTAGGGGGAGCTCCCTGTATACAGAGATACAGGATAAGATCCTGTCTGCAGCCAACAATATTGGGAGCTCCCTGTATACAGAGATACATGATAAGATCCTGCCTGCAGTCACCACTAGGGGGTGGTCCCTGTATACAGAGATACATGATAAGATTCCGTCTGCAGTCTTCACTAGGGGGAGCTCCCTGTATACAGAGATACATGATAAGATCCTGTCTGCAGCCTCCACTCGGGGGAGCTCCCTGTATACAGAGATAGAAGATAATATCCTGTCTGCTGTCACCACTGGGGGAGCTCCCTGTATACAGAGATACAGGATAAGATCCTGTCTGAAGCCAACACTATTGGGAGCTCCCTGTATACAGAGATACATGATAAGATTTTGTCTGCAGCCACCACTAGGGGGAGCTCCCTGTATACAGAGATACATAAGATCCTGTCTGCAGCCACCACTAGAGGGAGCTCCCTGTATACAGAGATACGTAAGATCCTGTCTGCAGCCACCACTAGGGGGAGTTCCCTGCATACAGAGATGCGTAAGATCCTGTCTGCAGCCACCACTAGGGGGAGCTCTCTGTATACAGAGATACGTAAGATCCTGTCTGCAGTCACCACTAGGGGGAGCTCCCTGTATACAGAGATACAGGATAAGATCCTGTCTGCAGCCACCACTAGCGGGAGCTCCCTGTATACAGAAATACATGATAAGATTCTGTCTGCAGTAACCACTAAGGGGAGCTCCCTATATACAGAGATATATGATAAGATTCTGTCTGCAGCCTCCACTAGGGGGAGCTCCCTGTATACAGAGATGCAAGAAAGATACTGTCTGCTGTCACCACTAGGGGGAGCTCCCTGTATACAGAGATACAGGATAAGATCCTGTCTGCAGCCACCACTATTGGGAGCTCCCTGTATACAGAGATACATGATAAGATCCTGTCTGCAGTAACCACTAGGGGGGCTCCCTGTATACAGAGATACGCAAGATCCTGTCTGCAGTAATCACTAGGAGGTGTTCTCTGTATAAAGAGATACATGATAAGAATCTGTCTGCAGTCACCACTAGGGGGAGCTCCCTGTATAGAGATATATAAGATCCAGTCTGCAGCCACCACTAGGGGGATGCTCCCTGTATACAGAAATTTGTAAGATCCTGTCTGCAGTCACCACTAGGGGGAGCTCCCTGTATACAGAGATACATGATAAGATCCTGTCTGCAGTCACCACTAGGGGGAGCTTCCTGCATACAGAGATACATGATAAGATCCTGTCTGCAGTCACCACTAGGGGGAGCTCCCTGTATACAGATATACATGATAAGATCCTGTTTGCAGTCACCACTAGGGGGAGCTCCCTGTATACAGAGATACATGATAAGATCCTGTCTGCAGTAGCCACTAGGGGGAGCTCCCTATATACAGAGTTACATGATAAGATCCTGTCTGCAGTCACCACTAGGGGGAGGTCCCTGTCTACAGAGATACATGATAAGATCCTGCCTGCAGTCACCACTAGGGGGTGGTCCCTGTATACAGAGATACATGATAAGATTCCGTCTGCAGTCTCCACTAGGGGGAGCTCCCTGTATACAGAGATACATGATAAAATCCTGTCTGCAGCCTCCACTAAGGGGAGCTCCTTGTATACAGAGATAGAAGATAATATCCTGTCTGCTGTCACCACTAGGGGGAGCTCCCTGTATACAGAGATACAGGATAAGATCCTGTCTGCAGCCAACAATATTGGGAGCTCCCTGTATACAGAGATACATGATAAGATCCTGCCTGCAGTCACCACTAGGGGGTGGTCCCTGTATACAGAGATACATGATAAGATTCCGTCTGCAGTCTTCACTAGGGGGAGCTCCCTGTATACAGAGATACATGATAAGATCCTGTCTGCAGCCTCCACTCGGGGGAGCTCCCTGTATACAGAGATAGAAGATAATATCCTGTCTGCTGTCACCACTGGGGGAGCTCCCTGTATACAGAGATACAGGATAAGATCCTGTCTGAAGCCAACACTATTGGGAGCTCCCTGTATACAGAGATACATGATAAGATTTTGTCTGCAGCCACCACTAGGGGGAGCTCCCTGTATACAGAGATACATAAGATCCTGTCTGCAGCCACCACTAGAGGGAGCTCCCTGTATACAGAGATACGTAAGATCCTGTCTGCAGCCACCACTAGGGGGAGTTCCCTGCATACAGAGATGCGTAAGATCCTGTCTGCAGCCACCACTAGGGGGAGCTCTCTGTATACAGAGATACGTAAGATCCTGTCTGCAGTCACCACTAGGGGGAGCTCCCTGTATACAGAGATACAGGATAAGATCCTGTCTGCAGCCACCACTAGCGGGAGCTCCCTGTATACAGAAATACATGATAAGATTCTGTCTGCAGTAACCACTAAGGGGAGCTCCCTATATACAGAGATATATGATAAGATTCTGTCTGCAGCCTCCACTAGGGGGAGCTCCCTGTATACAGAGATGCAAGAAAGATACTGTCTGCTGTCACCACTAGGGGGAGCTCCCTGTATACAGAGATACAGGATAAGATCCTGTCTGCAGCCACCACTATTGGGAGCTCCCTGTATACAGAGATACATGATAAGATCCTGTCTGCAGTAACCACTAGGGGGGCTCCCTGTATACAGAGATACGCAAGATCCTGTCTGCAGTAATCACTAGGAGGTGTTCTCTGTATAAAGAGATACATGATAAGAATCTGTCTGCAGTCACCACTAGGGGGAGCTCCCTGTATAGAGATACATAAGATCCAGTCTGCAGCCACCACTAGGGGGATGCTCCCTGTATACAGAAATTTGTAAGATCCTGTCTGCAGTAACCACTAGGGGGAGCTCTCTGTCTACAGAGATACATGATAAGATCCTGCCTGCAGTCACCACTAGGGGGTGCTCCCTGTATACAGAGATACATGATAAGATTCCATCTGCAGTCACCACTAAGGGGAGCTCCCTGTATAGAGATACATAAGATCCAGTCTGCAGCCACCACTAGGGGGATGCTCCCTGTATACAGAAATTTGTAAGATCCTGTCTGCAGTAACCACTAGGGGGAGCTCTCTGTCTACAGAGATACATGATAAGATCCTGCCTGCAGTCACCACTAGGGGGTGCTCCCTGTATACAGAGATACATGATAAGATTCCATCTGCAGTCACCACTAGGGGGAGCTCCCTGTATAGAGATACATAAGATCCAGTCTGCAGCCACCACTAGGGGGATGCTCCCTGTATACAGAAATTTGTAAGATCCTGTCTGCAGTAACCACTAGGGGGAGCTCTCTGTCTACAGAGATACATGATAAGATCCTGCCTGCAGTCACCACTAGGGGGAGCTCCCTGTATACAGAGATACAGGATAAGATCCTGTCTGCAGCCACCACTATTGGGAGCTCCCTGTATACAGAGATACATGATAAGATCCTGTCTGCAGTAACCACTAGGGGGGCTCCCTGTATACAGAGATACGCAAGATCCTGTCTGCAGTAATCACTAGGAGGTGTTCTCTGTATAAAGAGATACATGATAAGAATCTGTCTGCAGTCACCACTAGGGGGAGCTCCCTGTATAGAGATACATAAGATCCAGTCTGCAGCCACCACTAGGGGGATGCTCCCTGTATACAGAAATTTGTAAGATCCTGTCTGCAGTAACCACTAGGGGGAGCTCTCTGTCTACAGAGATACATGATAAGATCCTGCCTGCAGTCACCACTAGGGGGTGCTCCCTGTATACAGAGATACATGATAAGATTCCATCTGCAGTCACCACTAAGGGGAGCTCCCTGTATACAGAGATACATGATAAGATCCTGTCTGCAGCCTCCACTAGGAGGAGCTCCCTGTATACAGAGATACATAAGATTCTGTCTGCAGTCACCACTAGGGGGAGTTCCCTGTATACAGAGATACATGATGAGATCCTGTCTGCAGCCACCACTAGGGGGAGCTCCCTGTATACAGAGATACATGATAAGATCCTGTCTGCAGCCTCCACTAGGGGGAGCTCCCTGTGTACAGATATACAAGATAAGATCCTGTCTGCTGTAACCACTAGGGGGAGCTCCCTGTATACAGAGATACAGGATAAGATCCTGTCTGAAGCCACCACTAGGGGGAGCTCCCTGTATACAGAGATACATGATAAGATCCTGTCTGCAGCCATCACTAGGGGGAGCTCCCTGTATACAGAGATATGCAAGATCCTGTCTGCAGTAATCACTAGGAGGAGCTCCCTGTATACAGAGATACACAAGATCCTGTCTGCAACCACCACTAGGGGGAGCTCCATGTGCACAGAAAAACATGATAAGATCCTGTCTGCAGTCCACTAGGGGGAGCTCCCTAGTGTTTATGCTCAATAACACAACAGCATGCAGTAATCTAATATTATCACTGCCCCTAGTGGTGATTTCAGACAGTCAGGTTATAAAAACTTTCCGATATACTCTTCCTCTTGGTTCAATCTATCTGAAGTATTGTGAAAATAGATGACTAGCTTTGGAGAAAAAAAAAAAAGATTTGATACTTTGTGGGGAGATGTTTCCAATATATGATTCTACATGTAGCCACCCAGTGGTTGCATTGGGAGATGCAGCCTGTTGTGTTTTAATAATTGTCATTATTATTTAGTTATATAGCGCCATTGATTCCATGGTGCTGTACATGAGAAGGGGTTACATACAAATTACAGATATCGCTTACAGTAAACTAACAATGATAGACTGGTACCGAGGGAAAAGACCCTGCCCTTGCTGACTTACATTCTACAAGATGTAATAAATATATAGATATATAATCATAATCATCTATCTTCCATCTATGTTTGTATAGGGTGTTATCTGAGCGTGCTAACCGACCGTCTTCGCCGTCCTCGAATACGATGTTCTTGTCCTCGCGGCTGCATGTCTAGCGGCTGTTCGACTGCCAAAAACATATATGCAGTGGTTGTCTGTTTGTTAGGCAATTCCTGCATGTGTTGCGGCCGTTAAACAGCCTTGAGACTTGCAGCCGCAGAGAGTCAAACATAGAATTGGAGCACGCCAAATTTACCTGGTTAGCACACGAGTAGGGATAAGCGAGTATACTCACTAGGATTTGGTACTCGGCGAGTAATGCGGTACTCGCGGTACTCGAAACAGCGAGTTTTTCACTACTCGCCTCGCAATATTTGACACAGTCCCGCACAGCCCAGCACAATCCTGCACAGTCCCGCATAGCCTGGCACAGTCCCGCACAGCCCAGACAGTCATGCTCAGCCTGGTACACTCCCGCACAACCCAGCACAGTTTCCGTACAGCCCAGCACAGTCCTGCACAGTCCCGCACAGCCCAGACAGTCGCGCACAGCCTGGCACAGTCTCCGCACAGCCCAGCACAGTCCCGAACAGCCCAGCACAGTCCCGCACAGCCCAGACAGTCGCGCACAGTCTGGCACAGTTCTGCACAGCCCAGCACAGTCTCCGTACAGCCCAGCACAGTCCCACACAGCCCAGCACAGTCCCGCACCACCTGGAGCAGTCCCCGCACAGCCTGGCACGGTCCTGCAGAGCCCAGACAGTCCAGCACAGCCCAGACAGTCCCGCACAGCCCAGACAGTCGCGCACAGCCTGGCACAGTTCCGCACAGCCCAGCACAGTCTCCGCACAGCCCAGCACAGTCCCGCACAGCCTGGCACAGTTCCGCACAGCCCAGCACAGTCTCCGCACAGTCCTGCACAGCCTGGCATAGTTCCGCACAGCCCAGCACAGTCCCCACAGCCTGGCGTAGTCCCCGCACAGCCCAGCACAATCCTGCACAGTCCCGCACAGCCCAGCACAGTCCCACACAGCCCAGCACAGTCCCACACAGCCCTGACAGTCCCGCACAGCCCAGACAGTCGCGCACGGCCTGGCACAGTTCCGCACAGCCCAGCACAGTCTCCGCACAGCCCAGCACAGTCCCGCACAGCCCAGCACAGTCCCGCACAGTCTCCGCACAGCCCAGCACAGTCCCGCACAGCCCAGCACAGTCCCGCACAGCCCAGCACAGTCCTGCACAGCCCGGCACAGTCCCCGCACAGCCCAGCACAATCCTGCACAGTCCCGCACAGCCTGGCACAGTCCTGCACAGCCCAGCACAGTCTCCACACAGCCCAGCACAGTCTCCACACAGCCCCGCACAGCCCGGCACAGCCCCGCACAGCCCGGCACAGTCCAGCACAGCCCGGCACAGTCCCGCACAGCCCGGCACAGTCCCGCACAGCCCCGCACAGCCTGGCACAGTCCAGCACAGCTCGGCACAGTCCCACACAGCCCAGCACAGTCCCGCACAGCCCGGCACAGTCCCGCACAGCCTGGCAGAGTCCCGCACAGCCCAGCACAGACCCGCACAGCCTGGCACAGTCCCGCACAGCCTGTCACAGTCCCGCACAGCCCAGCACAGTCCCGCACAGCCTGGCGCAGTCCTCGCACAGCCCGGCACAATCCTGCACAGCCCAGCACAGTCCCGCACAGCCTGGCACAGTCCCCGCACAGCCCAGCACAATCCTGCACAGCCCAGCACAGTCCCGCACAGCCTGGCACAGTCCCCGCACAGCCCGGCACAATCCTGCACAGCCCAGCACAGTCCCGCACAGCCTGGCGCAGTCCCCGCACAGCCCAGCACAATCCTGCACAGCCCAGCACAGTCCCGCACAGCCTGGCACAGTCCCCGCACAGCCCATTACTCGCATTTCCCCTAGACTTACATTGGACTCGCTACTCATTACGAGTACCTGAGTATTAGGAGGTACTCGTAACGAGTACAGCGAGTCCGAATACTTCACTACTCGATCATCCCTACACACGAGCATGGCGGAAAACACCTTATCTGAGCACGTTCGCATATCACCACTATTTATCTATCTATTATCTACCATGTGTATATCCATCTCTATCATCTATCAACTATCATTTATTATCTATTATCTATCATCTATCTATTTTCTATCTATTATGTATCCATCATCTATCTATTTTTCCATTGATCATATTTTTTTTACTTGCAAAATATTCTAGAGGGGACAGAAAATGCAAAATACAATTCCTAGCCAATGAATAAATAATGCAATTCTAGAGAAAAAAAAAACCTTTGCGAGTGTGCAGATTACAGATTTTTTTCCGGCAGCATCGTACCTGCCGTCTCTCCTTTTTATACTCGAGCTTGAAAGCTCCAACAAGATGACTCCCGCTTTCCGTCCGGGGGTCTATTTATACTAAGCAGCAGTAAATCGGAGCCTGGGATTCTCACATTTGCTTGGATTAGGTTGCACGCGTCCTGTAATATTGACAGAGTTATCGCAGTATTTATAAACCTTCGGGAAGATTAGAGATGGATAAATATGTAAATAGGAGTTATTAATTGTAGCAATCCGAACTTGGCTACGCAGAAGAAAAGGGATGATTTTTCATAAATCTTTAATGACACAGTAAACAAAAAAACATCTTTTCTTTCCCATTTTCTTGGCACCAGTAAGAGGGGAGGTTAATGTGTCTCTTACAGTGCGGCAAGACTGTGCTTATTTGCAAGATTCAATCCTTTTTATGTGTCTGCATTCACTTCAGATAACACAACAGATCCATCCAGCGCCCAGAAATATCTACCATGTTATGTAGAGTTACTGACAACCACTACGGTAACTATTTCAGCTCTTATGTGGTTGTCACTGAGCTTTCCAATGAATACAACGTATCACTGTATGAGTAAACACACTTATTTTTAATATAATCTGAGGACAATTAGCAGGTGGCAGTCTGGGTCACTTGCTAACTATCATGTGAAAACTTAATGCATTGAGTGGAGCGTGCCATTGCCACCATATTACGCATTGACACATGGAGAGGAGTGTCCATATAGCAATGCTAGCTTTGCAAGAAATATAGACTAGCTGCAGTCCTGTTATAGATAGTCCTTGCTGTTTAGATCACGCCATTCCTCTGTGTTTGGTTTGCAGACAATCAACAGGACAGATAGGTCTCATAGACTCCATATTATAAATCTGCATGACTTAGAAAAGACTAAAAACAGCAATCCAGCTGTAGAAAAGATGTTTTATTCTCAAGACCTCATAGTAATGCATTGTTGCATGGTTCGATACAATGTATCATCCTATAAGTAAACATTAAAATTGTAAATGTATTGTGACAATTAGCAAGCAACAGTCCATGTCACTTGCTATTTATCTTGTGGCACCTGTATTGCATTGATTCAAGTATGCCATCTTATGGCAGCAAGCATTGTTACTATACTGTATGTTAGGCTACCCTATATTTTTTCCAATATAGATGCCTCTCCATAACTATCCCCAGGGCTTGTCATCAGCTGACAATGGAAAGCTGACATCAACCCCAACCCAGGGCAAGTGGTATAAGCGAGGCTAAGAGCGAGATTTGGCACATCTTATTGATGCACCATTTCTTAGGCGGCTGAAGGCTAATGTTGATAGCCTTGGAGGGAGCAAAATCCCTGGCCCCTTCCCAGGCTATTAATTCAGCTCCAGCTGTCTGTTTAGCCTTTGCTGGTTAGAATTTATAGGGGGGTCCTACATCATTTTTTTGGGGGGGTCCCTCATAAAACACCAGGAAAGGTTAAGCATACAGCTGTGAGCTGTTATAAATAGACTGGGAACCTTTTGGGACATTGTCCCCTTTCCCAGATTAGTAACATCGGCCCCTGGTCGTTGGCTTTCCCTCTGCTGGTTATCAAAATTACACGGGAGCCCACACCATTTTTTTTAAATTAACTCTTCACTTTACACACATTGATTTGTCTTTTAAGAGCCTGCAGACTACTCTTGCCAATTACTCTACATTTGGGTGTAAAACGTGGGCTCCGTTTGATACAAGCTGACGACGCACCTACACCTTTCCACGGAGCCTCAGCCTCACACACTATTTATCTCAGCGCCGCAAAATGAGCTGCCACTGCCAAGATATTAATGTGTGTTTTCTCTTTGCTGATTTATCAACCGTTGAAATGAATAGGAACTGGACTCCATTTATTTTAATGGACCAACATGTAAATTTTAAACACAGCATCCTTAAAAAATAATGTGTTGTGGGGGGGTTACAGCCGGCCACGCTCACAGCACAACTTGGCAGCTATGGCAGCCGCACGGTCGGGCAGATTCCATACAGCGTCGTTAGTGCCGTGGAATTACATTGTATCATTCTGTTTATTGAAACATTCCATCGCTTTATCCGAATTCTGAGTTACTGGGAAATTAATTTAATTAGACAAATGTAATAAAATCCAAGGATGCTCGGCTCACAAAGGTTAAATATATGGGGCGGGTTTTCTAGCTGTATATTTATTCGGAAATAATCTGTTTATCCAGAATGGAAGGAAACTAAAATCAAATACGTATGATCGGGAAATAAAAGGAAGAGACTAAAGATTTTTGGGAAATTTGCCATTTTAGAAAATTGGTAACATCTGGTTCAGTATCTTATGGGCAGATTTAGCTTGGTAGGGTCTCCCATGCAGATTCTTTGGAATCATAGTCGACAAGACTCCACCATGGCAGGTGGTCTTTAGAATTGAGCAAAGGGATTTGCAGTCGGTTATTCGTGGTCACTGGACGAAAGCCCTTGGAATCTCTTCATATTTGCCGGCATCCCCCGACTCCTGGTGCAACAGTGCCTCCATGAGATATGGTGCTAAGTTGATTAATCGAAAGTGTAGAGAGGAGGTGGTCTTTAGAGTTGAACAAACAGATTTCCAAGACCGACTTCGATATTCCATTGTTCCCGGACAGGAGCACTGGGAATCTCCTCCCATCTGCCGCCATCCTCGGCTGCTCTTTTGATTAGTTGGTTTAGCGTAGCTGTGTCTCTTTGACAATACTGTGCCAAACCGATCAATCAATTGTGTGGAGCATGCTCTATGACCTGTGCAGAGTTCACTGTGCACAGAGAGTATGGAGCATGCTCTGTGACCTGTGTAGAGTTCGCTGTGCAGAGAGGAAATATGGAGCATGCTCTGTGACCTGTGCAGAGTTCACTGTGAAGAGAGAGTGTGGAGCATGCTCTGTGACCTGTGCAGAGTTCACTGTGCAGAGAGAGAAAATATGGAGCATGCTCTGTGACCTGTGCAGAGTTCACTGTGCAGAGAGGGAGTATGGAGCATGCTCTGTGACCTGTGCAGAGTTCACTGTGCAGAGAGGGAGTAGGAGCATGCTCTGTGACCTGTGCAGAGATCACTGTGCAGAGAGAGAGTATGGAGCATGCTCTGTGACCTGTGCAGAGAGAGTGTGGAGCATGCTCTGTGACCTGTGCAGAGTTTTCTGTGCAGAGAGGGAGTGTGGAGCATGCTAAGTGACCTGTGCAGAGTTCACTGTGCAGAGAGAGACTATGGAGCATGCTCTGTGACCTGTGCAGAGTTCACTGTGCAGAAAGAGAGTGTGGAGCATGCTATGTGACCTGTGCAGAGTTCACTGTGCAGAGAGGGAGTAGGAGCTGACCCCATAATCTGCCATCAATGGCGCATCATGTGTTTCCGGTCATCAGTAATAGTAATAAGATGTAAATGTAGAGGATTTGTGGGTAAAAAAAAATCTTTACATTTGACCTATCATTTTACATTTCCTCTGTCCATTCAGTTATATCAGAGAGGGCACTAATTATAAGACATTTCCCGCAGTCCGGGCCTTAATGCTGCGTGAGTGCAGATAATTACCAGAGCAATAATGATCACAAAGTTACAAAGTTCCAGTGCGTTTACCGGGACCTCAGTGGTTCCTTTAGATCTATAAATTAGTGGCTCCATCTCCTTTCTTTCTATATCGGGGTCTTAAATGGACTCAGTCATTAGCCGCCGGCTCAGTGATCAGAGAATAATGGTATGAAGGGAACTCCGCGCTCCTCAGGAGATGCTTTCTGTTGAGCGCCATGACCTTCTGTAATGCTGACGATAAAACCGAGGTCGTGTTATATTATTCCTTGAAGATCTCAGAAGCTGACGGCAGGTACTATACGCAGAAGAAACCTCCTGGACTTGGCTTTGGACAGACTACCTTGCTACAATGTGGTCAAAATATCGGCGGTCTAAAATCAAAAGTGTCCCGACTGCCAACAAAAGATTTTATTATGCTCTGTGTGGTCTCCCCAGACCCCCAAAGCAGAGGGGATAGAGGGGGTTAAAAATAATACACTTCAATTGATACATTGTCTTCATCTGTCCTTGCTCCATCCAAGGTTCCTCTGGAGCTCCCTGCCCTGGTTGATCTCAGGAGACCACATGGTGGGAGGGCGACATATGTCAGTGACATCATGCGTTGCCCCCCACGTGACCAATGTCCCCAATATTGGGACATAAGGGTATTAGTATAAGAGGCTCTGCTGTGTTATCATTAGAACCTATTGATAACTGAAACTGCAGCTTGGTTCTAAAACAAGTTTTTCACATTTTTTAAAGGAATTTTTCACAAAAAAAAGTGGCAAGAGGGAAGGAAGCTTTACACACAACAGGAGTTCCTTTCCTATTTAACCCCCTGTCACTCCAATGGTCGTCACCAGGATGGAAAATAATGGATCATCCGTCCATTCAGTCACCGGACTGTTAAGGTCATGGACAACATTGTCTTCATCCCGTCCATCAGTCATCTCACCCTGCAGACATTCAGTGGCCTCAGCCCTCAGGTGATTAAATAGAAGGGACACCATAGGTTTTGTGGTGGATCCCATTTCCCTGGCAGTTCTTCGGGTATCAGTAAGTGTCGTTTTCATAAGTCTACACGTACGCACTTACTTTTGAAATCGGTGCTGTCAGCATTACCTTTACATTTCAGATAGCTCCAACCTCCCCATCCTCCATCGGTAAATGAATGCCCAGAGTCAGTTTACCACATTTAATAACTGAGCGTTCTTTGTCTTCTCTGCTTTAGTATTCACGCCCCCCTGTCATTAGCCCCGTAGGGTAGAGCTGTGAAATTAAGAACATTTTGTACGTGAAATAAAACAGAAGTATAAATGATTGTTTTTTTTTCATGAAGACGGCCTCATAATTCCCGGCAGCCCTTTTTTTCTCGCAGGGGACGCCGCGTCGACGCGTTTCACATCTCACCAAAGTGTCACTATTTATACACTGCTGTCATTACCAACTGTCAGGGAAAGTCCGGCTTGTTAATGTACAGGAAAGCCGAGACTAATAAAGTTGTTTACGCTTAAAAAGGTTTCTCGGTTTCATTTATTTATTTACTTTATTTTTTATGCATTGATACAATAGATTATATCCAAGTAAGAGGTCAAACTTTACAATGAGCAATAGAACAAGTGAATGCAAAAATGTTATTTTAGCAGAGAAATATGCTTTTCTCCACTTCTAAGCCACTTTTCTCCACTTATCATCCCCTCACCTTCCCAAACCTCCTGAGCTTATCCTTAACTCAGAGTTGTGTCTTGAGCAACTCAATGGAGCATCATATTGATATCTAGGGAGTGTGGAGGAGAATAGCTGAGGAGAGAGAGAGGTAGAGAACATAGAGATCCCTGCATTCTCTGATTTATCTTACCCTATATTCTGGATTCACAGCTTCACTGCTCAGTACTCATTTCTCCAAACTTTGGCTGCTTTCTATTAAGTGTTTTATCTCATCCCAGAGCTGGATGCACAGTACTGTGTTATAATGATACTTTCTAATAATCTCACCTTATAGCTGGTCTCACAGCTCTGCTGCTGAGTACTGCTTCATATTCTCCTTCATGTTGATACTTTCTAATAATCCCACTCTATAGCTGGATTCACACCTACACTGTTTAATAATGTCCTCCATGCTAACACTTTCTGGTAATCTCACCATATAGGTGGATTCACAGATACACTGCTCATTACTTCTTTATATAATGTCATGAACATGCGCTACATAGAGAAACAAGAGCAGAAATCCCTCATGCCTGTGTGTGCAGTATATGGAGACACCACAGCAGCTCCTATCCATCCACTAGCTCAGAGACAACTGAAAATTCGAGACAGAATCTACGGAGAAGAAAACTGGTGAAAAAAGTAGGTTACACTATGCATCAATATAATGGCCGGATATAGTGTTATTGCACATGTACACACACGTCAGCTTATTCTAGAAATTACTTCAATTTATAAAATGAAATTTTGCCAAAAATGTATTTAGTTAAAAAGTTGTTGACAACCAGGGAAATAAACTTTTACTCTTTTATTACCCTATACCGGGGCCATTTTCTCCTGGGGTCTCGCTAGCCAGAAGTCTATGTCAAAATTGAAAATATATTTTAAATTTAAGTTTTGTTTCCTTGAGTAATATCACAAAAACTCATAATAAGAATCACATCATCAATCTCAGGACTCCCACGGGTCTTACCAACAACTGATTAAATCTTTACCAGTGAGGTTTGCTCTGATAAGCACGGCCCTAGAACACCAGGAAATAAGAATTAATCCCTAAACTACCCTAGACCCCCAGGGAAGGAAGCATTAACCCCCTCAACTACCCTAGACCACCAGGGAAAGAGGCATTAACCCCTTTAAGCTAGACCACCAGGGAAAGAAGCATTAACCCCCCTCAACTACCCTAGACCACCAGGGCAGGAAGCATTAACCCCCTCAACTACCCTAGACGACCAGGGAACACCAGATAAACTACTCCACCACCCTTGATCACTAAGTGGGTAGGCATTTAAGTCTCCCTTGTTCTAAACAAACAGGTAATCAAGCATAAACCACTCTGTGTCGACCACCAGAGAAAGGAGGTATTACAGCCTTCTTACCCCACCAAGGAAGCAGACTCTAGACCACAAGGGAAAATAAAAACTAATCCACCAACAAGATCATAAGATAAGTTTGCTTTATCCTAGACCACCTAGGAAAGGAAGATAAGCTATTTCCCCACACTAGACCACCAGTGAAACAGATATTCAAGCCTCAGTTGTTCTAAACAAACCGATAAAAAAACATAATTCACTTTACCTGTCCAGGCCACCAGGGAAGCAGCCACCCAAGCCTACCCATACCCTAGACCCCCACGGAAAATAGCATAAACTACTTCACCACTCTAGATCACTAGGGAATCAGGCAGTTCTCCTTTACCCGAGACCACCAGGGAAAATAGGATAAACTACTTCACCACTCTAGATCACTAGGGAATCAGGCAAGCCTCCTTTACCCAAGACCACCAGGGAAAATACGATAAACTACTCCACCACCCTAGAGCACTAGGGAAGCAGGAATCCAAGCTTATCTTTCCCTAGACCACCAGGTAAAATAGGATAAACTAATTCACCACCATAGATCACTAGCGAAGCAGACATTAAAGTCTCTCTTTCTCTAGACCCCTAGGTATACAAGCATAAACCACTAACCCGGCCCAAACCACCTGAGAAACAGCCATTCATGCCATCTTTATATTAGACCATTCAGGGAGCAGGCATTCAAGATTCCCAACCACCACCAGGAAGACAAGAATAAATGACTCCATCTCTATAGACCCTAAAAGAAACAAGGATAAGCCACAGCACCCATACAGACTCCCAGGGAAACCAGCAATAACCACTTCGCCACCCTAGACCACCAGGGATAATGGTAATATCACATTGCTTGCCTCAGACTATCAAGGAAACAAATATCAACTATCCCTACCTTGCAATGGAGTCACTTATATTAGCTCTTTCACTGCTCTACCATCAGTGGAGGAAACATTAATCCTTCCAGTATCATAGACCGCCAAGGAAGGAGACATTAACCCTACCTTTACCTTACACTATAGCTAGGTAAGCAGCGACTATTTCACTATCTTAGACCATCAATGAAGTTGGCATTACCCCATCACTACCGTAGACCGCCAGAGAACAGACATGTACCCCTCAATTTTAGACCACTGGGTAATTGGGTATTAACTCTTTGTCGGCCATAAATGATCAAAGAAGATGACTTTCACGTTCCCTCTATAACTCTAGTCCCACGTGGAAGTAGAGGCATCTAGTAAAGATGTACATATGATTTCTTCTTACATGGGAACCTATGGATGTAACTATATATACCACTGTATCCTTATATAGAAGCCTTCCATCGAATGTATCCATCAGGAAACCCTGGCAACCTACAGAATGTATCTCCCACAGACGGATACATTGTGTTTTGAGCAGATCCTTAGCGTCTCCCTTTATAATCTGCAGATAGCAGAGCTTTCTCTATGCAGGGGTGGCATTTATGCACATGTAATCGAAGTACATGTATCAAAGTACTTCTGGCAGTTATAACATGGATGAATGTGACACGCATCTCTATTCTCTTCATACAGGTAACCAGCTTTTCCAATCTCTGCTCTGAATCCACTCCTGTGTCTCCATTCAATGTCAGCAAGCAGTTAATCCTGAATGCAATCTATGTGTTTTCATCTCTGCAAACTTATATCTGGTAACCAGCTTTTCCAATCTCTGCTCTGAATCCACTCCTGTGTCTCCATTCAATGTCAGCAAGCAGTTAATCCTGAATGCTATCTATGTGTTTTCAACTCTGCAAACTTATATCTGGTATATAGTTTTTTTCAACTTACTCTGCTTGTCCCCTTATGTTGTGAGGTCAAGAAACTTTTCAAAGTGCTTTATGATCCATGTAGTGCTGGACATGTGTTTATTTGACCACAACATTTTATTGGGTCCTGGTGTCTCAATTTAGTGTGATTGATTAACGAGAAGAGAGAGCCAAAAAAAAACAAAAAAAAAAACAAAAAAAAACTTAGCCTTAATCTCCTATATATTCGGACATAGCTAGGGGGAGCATTTATGCAGGGGTGGCATTTATGCACATGTCATCGAAGTACATGTATCAAAGTACTTCTGGCAGTTATAACATGGCAGTGAGACAGGGCAGGAGACAGGTAAGACATTTATATACATCTACTCCCTCTACATTTGGAGCACAACAAATATATACCATATGCATTTGTGTAATTTATATCCTGGCCGCTGCATTCACACACATCCACCGCCCTGGCATTAATTCTCCACACTCCATCCATATTGGCCCCTCACTCCTTTCCTCTCCAATGTATAGCACTCACGCTCTTTTCACATTGTTAAATTGCACAGATCCAGGCAGTCCCACCATTCAACACCAGAGACGCTCTCACAAATCACTTAACCATCTGCTCACTCTTTCTATCCTCCTTCTCCTAGTCGCAGGAGACATTGCTCCCAACCCTGGTCCCCCATGTTATAGAAAGTCAAACCCCCCCACTGCTACACTCAGAAACCCCTCTAATCTTATTAATATTCCCTGCATGCCATCTGTCTCTCTTAATTGTGCACTTTGGAATTCTCGCTCAGTGTGTAACAAACTCTCCTTCACTCATGACTTTTTCCTTTCTAATTCTCTTAACCTCCTGGCTCTTACTGAAACCTGGATCCAGCAGTCAGACACTACCGCTGCTGCTGCTCTTTCATATGGGGGGCTACACTTCTCTCATACCCCAAGATCAGACAATAGAGCTGGTGGAGGCGTTAGTCTGCTCCTATCACCAAAATGTACCTTTCAGGTTATCCCTCAAGTACCCTCACTTGTCTTCCCTTCTTTTTAGGTCCATGCCGTCAGACTCTACACCCCCTTCTCCATGCAAGTGGCGGTGGTGTATCGTCCTCCCGGCCCCTCCCATCAGTTCCTGGATCATTTTGCCACTTGGCTTCCACATTTTCTCTCCTGTGACATCCCTACCCTCATCATGGGAGATTTCAACATCCCCATTGCTCTTCCCCTCTCCCCATCTGCTACTCACCTTTTATCTCTAACCTCCTCATTTGGCCTTTCGCAGCTCACTAATTCTCCAACGCATGAAGACGGAAACTCCCTCGACTTGGTCTTCTCTCGGCTTTGTGCAGTGGATGATTTTGCAAACTCCCCTCTCCCGCTCTCTGACCACAATCTTCTTTCATTCTCTATAAAGAACTGCCAGACTGCTCAGGTCACCCCCACTGTCCAGACTTATAGAAACATACAGGCCATTAACACCCAGAAACTTATGAAGAACTTGCAGTCTTCATTGGCCCCTGTCTCCTCCCTCTCATGTCCTGATTCTGCATTGAAGCATTACAATGAAACACTTCAAAGTGCCCTGGATGAATTTGCACCCCCTATAAACAGAACACCACAACACAGACGGCGACAACCCTGGCACATGGTGCAAACACGTTTCCTGCAGCGGTGCTCCAGGTGCGCCGAACGTCTGTGGAGAAAATCCAATCTACACAAAGATTTCATCCATTTTAAGTTTATGCTTAGAACATACAACACTGCCCTTCACCTCTCCAAACAAACCTATTTCAACACCCTCATCACCTCACTGTCCAATAACCCGAAACGTCTCTTTGACACTTTTCATTCTCTACTCAATCCAAGAGTACAGGCCCCAACCACGGAGCTCTGAGCTGACGATCTGGCCAATTACTTCAAAGAAAAAATTGACCAGATCCGACAGGAAATTATCTCCAAATCCCCTCATACCATGCACCGTCCTCCCTCCCCCACTGCATCTAGCTCACTCTCTGATTTTGAACCAGTCACAGAAGAAGAAGTAAGCAGGCTCCTTGCATCTTCTCGCCCAACCACTTGCACCAGTGACCCATTTCCGTCACATCTCCTCCAGTCCCTTTCCCCTGCTGTCACCCCTCACCTAACTAAAATATTTAACCTCTCTCTCTCTTCTGGTATTTTTCCCTCCTCATTTAAGCATGCCATCATACATCCACTACTTAAAAAACCATCCCTCGACCAAAACTGTGCCGCTAACTATAGACCTGTTTCTAATCTTCCCTTCATCTCTAAACTCCTGGAACGCCTGGTCCACTCCCGTCTTATCCGCTATCTCTCAGAAAACTCTCTTCTCGACCCTCTCCAATCCGGTTTCCGCTCTTTACACTCCACTGAAACTGCCCTCACTAAAGTCTCTAATGATCTGCTAACAGCTAAATCAAATGGTCATTACTCCATGCTAATTCTCTTGGATCTCTCTGCAGCATTCAACACTGTGGATCATCAGCTCCTCCTCACTATGCTCCATTCCATTGGCCTCAAGGACACCGTTCTCTCCTGGTTCTCCTCCTATCTCTCCGACCGCTCCTTTACTGTTTCTTTTGCCGGTTCCTCCTCCTCTCACCTTCCCCTTACTGTTGGGGTTCCTCAAGGATCGGTTCTAGGCCCCCTCCTCTTCTCCTTGTACACTGCCCCTATTGGTCAAACAATCAGTAGATTTGGTTTCCAGTACCATCACTATGCTGATGACACCCAATTATACGCTTCTTCTCCTGACATCACGCCAGCCTTTCTAGAAAACACTGGCGATTGTCTAAACGCTGTGTCTAATATCATGTCCTCACTATATCTGAAACTGAACCTGTCAAAGACTGAACTCCTGGTGTTTCCTCCCGCTACTAATGCACCTATACCCGACATTGCCATTTCTGTGTGTGGTTCCACTATTACTCCCCAGCAACATGCCCGCTGTCTTGGGGTCATACTTGATTCCGAGCTTTCCTTTGCCCCCCACATTCGATCACTGGCTCGCTCTTGTCATCTGCACCTCAAAAACATTTCTAGAATTCGACCTTTTCTTACTTTTGACTCTGCAAAAACTCTTACTGTTTCTCTTATTCATTCTCATCTCGACTATTGTAACTCTCTTCTAATCGGTCTCCCTCTTATAAAACTTTCCCCTCTCCAGTCTGTCTTGAATGCTGCAGCCAGGATCATATTCCTCACCAATCATTACACCGATGCCTCTACCTTGTGCCAGTCATTACACTGGCTACCCATCCACTCCAGAATTCAGTATAAACTTATTACCCTCACCCACAAAGCCCTCCATGGCTCAGCACCACCCTACATCTCCTCCCTTGTTTCAGTCTACCACCCTACCCGCGCCCTCCGTTCTGCTGATGACCTGAGGTTAGTATCCTCAATAGTCAGAACCTCCCACTCCCGTCTCCAAGACTTTACACGTGCCACGCCAATTCTTTGGAATGCACTTCCCAGGTCAATACGATTAGTCCCCAATCCCCACAATTTTAAGCGTGTCCTGAAAACGCATTTATTCAGACTGGCCTATCGCCTCAACACATTAACCTAACCTATCCCTGTGTGGCACAGCCAAAAGTTTTACCATAACCAGGTTCCCCGCATCATGTTCCCACATGCTTTATGCCTCCATTAGCCCTCTGTGTCTGTACTGTTACACACTTAACATTATGGCTGGTCCATACAATAAGGGCAACTGTTACCACCCACCTTTCGTGTCTACCTCTTTCCTCATAGACTGTAAGCTTGCGAGCAGGGCCCTCATTCCTCTTATTTGTTATAATCTACTGTATGTGATTATTGTTATGCTGTAATGTCTATTGTCTGTACAAATCCCCTCTGAAATGTAAAGTGCTGCGGAATATGTCGGCGCTATAAAAATAAAATTTATTATTATTATTATTATTTCTCAGTCCAAGAGTCATTTTCAGTTTTTCATGTTTTATTTTGTTTGTTTTTTTTTTGCCCTGTGATTATTCTCATAATTGCAGGTTAAGCCGGTCTCAGCTCGGAGTCCTCGGCATTGCACTGATGTATATTTGTAAACACATGAAATAATATCTGAGTGTAATTAGTACGTATTCCCCTATCTACTTTACTCAGCCTAAAACTAATTAAGGAAAATCCTCGTATGGGAAGATTCATTTAGGTAAAGTCAGACAACAACAGGAGGAAACCAAGTCAGGCAATGAAAGCGTTTACACATAAGCTGACATTTAGGATAATTTGTGCCGGTAAGACGGCGTATCTAAGCCGATCATGAGTGATACAATCCCCCTTATGAAACATTGTCGATGTTCAATATATGAATTTAAAGGGAAAGAAGAACATAAATGTATCCGAGCTTTTCCTATGTGCTGGTCTCATAGAATCGTACAGCACTACAACTCCCGTCCGGAGGATCTGCTGCATCTCACTACAAATCGCTGTATCTAATCGGATGCCTGCACTCGATGTTAACCAAATCAATATTTATCTTTGAGCAATGGGTTCTCAATTCATTTTCTCTTTCTGTAAGATCTCTGCTTGCTGACTCGGAACAGATATATAAATCATTATATTCAGAGGCTGAAAACCAATTCATGGTTATCGTTCTTGTATCAAACCAATCTGTGACCTCAAAGCTGTACTCACTTTTCAGGAGAAATGTTTTTATTGTTCACTCAATTCCTAAATGTGAAGTTAAGTGACTTTATAAATAGTTTTAGTGAAAAAAAATATAATTCTGCCCCATTATGCTCCTGCAGAATGTCTGTAAGTCCTTTCTCCACCTGAGTGCTCTGCATGAAACTTACAAACCCGTCAAAACCCTTGATCCTGGCTCTGACAGATGCAGGGAGAGGGTTGTACACATCTCTGCAATGTGGAGAGGAAGAAAAGCATGTACAGACTCATGGAGGGCAGAGAATACAAACTGTAGATAAGGAGAAACATGTAAGATGAAATGAGTGCAGGATAGAAGCTGTGCTGTTATATAAACTAATGAAGACAGCACTCTGGACATCCTCACATCCAGCTTGTATTACGGGGAGAGACAATCCAAAATGAAAATAACCTGAAAGTCGGATGAAACTGCAATCTGCATATTAAGGGGTTTGGAATTGAATGACAAAATAAAGATCGCAGACTGAAAACTAGTTCAATTTTGTTAACTAAATTTCATTATAAACATGTAAAACCCTATTTTCTCATGTTAAATTGTGTCTGTAAGTTTTATTTATGACTGATAACTGCTATATACAGTAGATAACACAAGATCCACCTTTCACTATAGGTGATGTCACAGCTCACCTCCTCCTCCTGTACAGTGACTGATCCACCATTCACAATAGATGATGTCACAGCTCACCTCCTCCTCCTGTACAATGTCTGATAACAACTATATATACAGTAGATGACACAGTATCCACCATTCACAATAGGTGATGTCACAGCTCACCTACTCCTCCTGTATAATGTCTGATAACAACTATATATACAGTAGATAACACAGTATCCACCATTCACAATAGGTGATGTCAGAGCTCACCTCCTCCTCCTGTACAACGACTGATAACACCTCTATATACAGTAGATAACACAGTATCCACCATTCACAATAGGTGATGTCACAGCTCACCTCCTCCTCCTGTATAATGTCTGATAACAACTCTATATACAGTAGATAACACAGGATCCACCATTCACAATAGATGATGTCACAGCTCACCTCCTCCTCCTGTATAATGTCTGATAACAACTATATATACAGTAGATAACACAGGATCCACCATTCACAATAGATGATGTCACAGCTCACCTCTTCCTCCTGTACAACGACTGATAACACCTCTGTATACAGTAGGTAACACAGGATCCACCATTCACAATAGATGTCACAGATCACCTCCTCCTTCTGTAAAATATCTGATAACAACTATATATACAGTAGATAACACAGTATCCACCATTCATAATAGGCAATGTCACAGCTCACCTCCTCCTCCTCCTGTACAACGACTGATAACACCTCTATATACAGTAGGTAACACAGGATCCACCATTCAAAATAGGTGATGTCACAGCTCACCTCCTCCTCCTGTACAATGTCTGATAACACCTCTATATACAGTAGATAACACAGGATCCACCATTCACAATAGGTGATGTCACAGCTCACCTCCTCCTCCTGTACAATGTCTGATAACACCTCTATATACAGTAGATAACACAGGATCCACCATTCACAGTAGGTGATGTCACAGCTCACCTCCTCCTCCTGTACAATTAGATTTGCATCCCCTCATTAAATGCTTCAATACAAATGATTAAGTCATTGCTGCAGCTATAACAAAATGTTATAGTCTAAAAAAAGCCCCAGTGGCCAGTGTGAGAATTGTAAGCTTTATATTTTTCTATTTTTCTATTTTTTTTTTATAAAATTGGCAACAATGTTTAAAAAATACATGTAAGACAAAAAAATTTGATATAAACAATGGGTCATTTCCAGATTACACATCCCCTTCAGCCCTTTAACGACCAGGTGTATTTTTGGTTTTGCATTTTCATTTTTCCCTCCCCTTCTTTCCAGAGCCATAACTTTTGATTTTTCCATCAATATCACCATATGAGAGATTGTCTTTTTGTGGGATGAATTGTAATTTTGAACGACACCATTGGTTTTACCTTGTCGTGTACAACAAAACGGGAAAAAAATTCCCAGGGCGGTTAAATGGCAAAAAAAATGCACTCTCACACTTGTTTTTTGTTTGGCTTTTTTGCTAGGTTCTCTAAATGCTAAAACTGACCCACCATTATGATTCTCCAGGTCATTACGAGTTCATCGACACCAAACATGTCGAGGTTCTTTTTTATCTAAGTGGTGAAAAAAAATTCCAAATTTCGTTAAAAAAAAAAAATTGCGCCATTTTCCGATACCCGTAGCGTCTCCAATTTTTGTGATCTGGGGTCGGGTGAGGGCTTATTTTCTGCACACCGAGCTGATGTTTTTAATAATACCACGATTGTGCAGATATTTTCTTTTGATCGCCCATTATTGCATTTTAATGCAATGTCACAGCGTCCAAAAAAACGCAATTCTGGCGTTTTGAATTTTTTTCTCGCTACGCCGTTTAGCGATCGGGTTAATCCTTTTCTTTATTGATAGATCGGGCGATTCTGAACGCGGCGATATCACATATATGTAAGTGTGATTTTTTTTTTTAATTGTATTATTTTGAATGGGGCAAAAGGAGGGTGAGTTAAAGTTTTATTTTTTTTATTTTTTTCATATTTTTTAAAACTTTTTTTTAATTTTGGCATGCTTCCATAGCCTCCACGGGAAGCTAGAAGCATCCTCAACTTGATTGGCTCTGCTACATATAGGCAATGAGCTGATCGCCTATATGTAGCAGAAATACAGCATTGCTATGAGCGCCGACCACCGGGTGGCGCTCATAGCAATGCAGCATCAACAACCATAGTGGTCTCCAGGAGACCTTTGGTTGTTATGTCAATGCGTCGCTGACCCCCGATCACATGACGGGGGTCAGCGATGCACGTTTCCGGCCGCGTGGCCAGGAAGTGCCGGTTAAATGCCACTGTCAGAGTTTAACGGGTTAATAGGCGCAGGTGGATCGCGATTCCACCTGCGCCTATTCCGGGCACATGTCTGCTGTTTAAAACAGCTGACATGTCCCAGATTTGATGCGGGCTCACCGCTGGAGCCCTCATCAATTGGGGGAGACGTCCAATGACGGGCTATGCCCGTCATTGGACGTTAAGAGGTTAAGATTGTATTCCGTTAGATCGTGGGTTGGATGCCCCATGCTCAGTGCCTCCCCCTTTAATTCCCTCTGTCATTATCACTTCTGTATTTATCATCCCTGATTACTTTGCAGCCGTCATCGTCACTTTGTCGGTGACATTCATTGCCTCGGTCCATGTTGCGCCGCCTGTAATCCCGCTCGTTTTATAATTACTCGCCAAGTTTGTAAATATTTTACACTGTTTTATCTCCCAATAAAATAACCCATAACCTGCATCCCATGCTCCAGATGCTTTCACAAAAATATTTTCCTCCCACCATCGCTCCCCCGGCACGTCCTCGCCCCCATCGCGGGACCCAAACCTTTAAGGGTAATTTTATTTTTTTTGAGATTGCTGCTGTAATAAAGTTTATATTCGCCCTGGAATAGTGTCTATAAATGTTTATAAATGCGATATTGCAAATGAGTATTATAGGAGACTCTAATTTCATTGCAGCAGAATCAGTAATCAGCGCGACTGAGCGGCAGAGGGATCACGTACGGGTCCACGGGGCCGGGCTGGGGCCGGGCTGGGGGCAGATTGTATCTCAGCACAATGGGATTGTGGCACTGGGGCCGTTCATGAATCTCAGTCACATTAGTGTCAGGGAGAAGGTTTACTTGCAGTACCCTGACTGACCACAGGGTTTGCTGTAATAGAGAGAAATGTCTATGGGAGGAAAGGGGCAGAATGTGCAGATTCCAGGCTCATGCAGAGCAATTATGTGCGGCTCCACCTAGTGGTAAAAATGAGTATTATTGTAACGTATCTATGATACCGGTGTAGTTCAATGCCGCCGCGGCGGGGGAAGTCGGCGTTGGCGGCAGGCGGGGACCCTAGGGGAGCAGGGGCCCTAGGCAGCTTCCTGGTCTGCCTACCAATAATGCCGGCCCTGCTCAGCAGTCAGTATCACACAGGACAGGATTAGATACACAGCTCAGCAGTCAGTATCACACAGGATAGGATTAGATACACGGCTCAGCAGACAGTATCACACAGGATAGGATTAGATACACGGCTCAGCAGTCAGTATCACACAGGATAGGATTAGATACACAGCTCAGCAGTCAGTATCACACAGGAGAGGATTAGATACACGGCTCAGCAGACAGCATCACACAAGATAGGATTAGATACACGGCGCAGCAGACAGTATCACCCAGGATAGGATTAGATACACGGCTCAGCAGTCAGTATCACACAGGAGAGGATTAGATACACGGCTCAGCAGACAGCATCACACAAGATAGGATTAGATACACGGCTCAGCAGACAGTATCGCACAGGATAGGATTAGATACACGGCTCAGCAGACAGTATCACACAGGAGAGGATTAGATACACGGCTCAGCAGTCAGTATCACACAGGATAGGATTAGATACACGGCTCAGCAGTCAGTATCACACAGGATAGGATTAGATACACGGCTCAGCAGACAGTATCACACAGGAGAGGATTAGATACACGGCTCAGCAGACAGTATCGCACAGGATAGGATTAGATACACGGCTCAGCAGACAGTTTCACACAGGAGAGGATTAGATACACGGCTCAGCAGTCAGTATCACACAGGATAGGATTAGATACATTGCTCAGCAGACAGTATCACACAGGAGAGGATTAGATACACGGCTCAGCAGTCAGTATCACACAGGATAGGATTAGATACATTGCTCAGCAGACAGTATCGCACAGGATAGGATTAGATACACGGCTCAGCAGACAGTATCGCACAAGATAGGATTAGATACATGGCTCAGCAGACAGTATCACACAGGAGAGGATTAGATACACGGCTCAGCAGTCAGTATCACACAGGATAGGATTAGATACACGGGTCAGCAGTCAGTATCACACAGGATAGGATTAGATACACAGCTCAGCAGTCAGTATCACACAGGATAGTATTAGATACACGGCTCAGCAGACAGTATCGCAGAGGATAGGATTAGATACACGTCTCAGCAGACAGTATCGCACAAGATAGGATTAGATACACGGCTCAGCAGTCAGTATCGCACAGGATAGGATTAGATACATTGCTCAGCAGACAGTATCGCACAGGATAGGATTAGATACACAGCTCAGCAGACAGTATCACACAAGATAGGATTATATACATGGCTCAGCAGACAGTATCACACAGGAGAGGATTAGATACACGGCTCAGCAGTCAGTATCACACAGGATAGGATTAGATACATGGGTCAGCAGTCAGTATCACACAGGAGAGGATTAGATACACAGCTCAGCAGACAGTATCACACAGGATAGGATTAGATACACGGCTCAGCAGTCAGTATCACACAGGATAGGATTAGATACACGGCTCAGCAGACAGTATCACACAAGATAGGATTAGATACACGGCTCAGCAGACAGTATCACACAAGATAGGATTAGATACACGGCTCAGCAGACAGTATCGCACAGGATAGGATTAGATACATTGCTCAGCAGACAGTATCGCACAGGATAGGATTAGATACACGGCTCAGCAGACAGTATCACACAAGATAGGATTAGATACACGGCTCAGCAGACAGTATCACACAGGAGAGAATTAGATACACGGCTCAGCAGTCAGTATCACACAGGATAGGATTAGATACACGGGTCAGCAGTCAGTATCACACAGGATAGGATTAGATACACAGCTCAGCAGTCAGTATCACACAGGATAGTATTAGATACACGGCTCAGAAGACAGTATCGCACAGGATAGGATTAGATACACGGCTCAGCAGACAGTATCGCACAAGATAGGATTAGATACACGGCTCAGCAGACAGTATCGCACAGGATAGGGTTAGATATATTGCTCAGCAGACAGTATCGCACAGGATAGGATTAGATACACAGCTCAGCAGACAGTATCCCACAAGATAGGATTAGATACATGGCTCAGCAGACAGTATCACACAGGAGAGGATTAGATACACGGCTCAGCAGTCAGTATCACACAGGATAGGATTAGATACATGGGTCAGCAGTCAGTATCACACAGGAGAGGATTAGATACACAGCTCAGCAGACAGAGTTTTTTCCAGCTGCAACGTTCAGTTCCCCATACATTTCAATGGTGTTTGGGTTCTGGTTCAAGTTCAGGTAAAGTTCTGGTATCTGAACTGAATTTTGAACTAAAGTTTGGGTCATGAACCAGAATCCAAAATTACACGAGTCCGATCATCCCCATGGTCCATTCACCCCCAGGGTCCGCTCACCGCTACGGTCCGCTCACTGCCATGATCCGCTCATCCCTATAGTTCACTCACCCTCAATGTCCACTCACCCCCGTGATCTGCTCACCCCCATGGTCTGCTCATCCCCATGATCCACTCATCCCCATGGTCCGCTCATCCCCATGGTCCAGTCACACCTATGGTCCGTTCACTCCCATGATCCGCTCATCCCTATAGTCCGCTCAATCCCATGGTCTGCTCACCACTACAGTCCGCTCACCCTCATGGTCCGCTCACCCCTATAGTCCGCTCACCCTTGTGGTCTGCTCACCCCCATGGTCTGCTCACTCCCATGATCCGCTCATCCCCATGGTCCACTCACCCCCAGGGTCCGCTCACCGCTATGGTCCACTCACTGCCATGATCCGCTCATCCCTATAGTTCACTCATCCTCATGGTCCACTCACCCCTATAGTCTGCTCACCCTTGTGGTCTGCTCACCCCCATGTCTGCTCATCCCCATGGTCCGCTCATCCCCATGGTCCACTCATTCCCATGGTCCGCTCAATCCCATGGTCCGCTCAATCCCATGGTCCGCTCACCACTACAGTCCGCTCACTCTCATGATCCGCTCATCCCTATAGTCCGCTCACCCTCATGGTTCGCTCACCCCTATGGTCCACTCACCTCCATGGTCCTCTCACCCCCATGGTCCGCTCACCCCCATGGTCTGGTCACACCTATGGTCCGCTCACCCCCATGGTCCGCTCATCCCTACGGTCCACTCACCCTCATGGTCCGCTCATTCCCATGGTCCGGTAACATCTATGGTCCGCTCACTCCCTTGATCCGCTCATCCCTATAGTCCGCTCACCCTCATGGTCCGCTCACCTCCATGGTCCGCTCACCCCCTTGGTCCACTCACCCCCATGGTCCGCTTACCCCCATGGTCCGGTCACACCTATGGTCCGCTCACCCCCATGGTCCGCTCACCCCCATGGTCCGCTCACCCCCATGGTCCACTCACCCCCATGGTCCACTCACCCCCATGGTCCGCTCATCCCTACTCAGAACCTCTTTGCTGCTCATCATTCATCTTCTACTCTCTAGGCTGCATGACATGAAGCCTCCGGCACATGACTGTGGTGTGACTGCAGCCGTCCTGTATTTATGGGGCTCGTCCCCTTCAGGCCTTAGTGTGTCGGAAGCTTTATCCATAATCCGGCTCGTCCTATGTCCCCTATGTCCCCGTCCCTGCACACGACCTTGCATCTCCACAGTATCTGGATGTCACCATCACTTCTGCCCCTTCCGTAGCGGACTGTAAAAAGCTGAGAAATCATCTGACAGCGAACTCTGTAATTTTATGAAATTATAGTTTTTTCACTCCAATTCTATCAGGCATGTCTTTCCTCCATGTTCCTCCCTCTCTATTAGGCCGCAGTGACCAGGACTATAAGCCGGAAATTGACCACATAATCATTAATGTTCAGAAATTGGATTAAATTAAGTGTGGAAAAATCAATAAAATCTAGTCTTAAAAGGACTGTTATTAAAATATGCAGAAGATGCTGGGGTCTAGGCTCCTGTCCGGTGTCCACCCCCTATGGTCCTGTCCGGTGTCCATCCACCCTATGGTCCTGTCCGGTGTCCATCCACCCCTATGGTCCTGTCCGGTGTCCATCCACCCTATGGTCCTGTCCGGTGTCCATCCACCCTATGGTCCTGTCCGGTGTCCATCCACCCTATGGTCCTGTCCGGTGTCCATCCACCCTATGGTCCAGCCACTTGTTGGCTCCCAAACTTTTATTTTAACATGTCTGGAAGTTACTTAAAGGGGTTTAGTATGGCGTTTTCTCACAAGACTAATTTTATTGTCTCTCACCCCTCGTTGATCAGCTGATTGAAGTGAACAGGACAAAACTACAACCACCATCTGAAAACCAATGAATGGCCATGTTGTTTGCTGTGAAGTTGAAGCCCCTTTAATTGGGTGAGAGTCAGCCCCTCCCCCATTGATCTAATATTTACTAGCCTTATCCCAAAAGAAAAAAACATCCGAAGTTCATTACTCACAAATTAAATCTACCTTACCTTAAACATTAAATAGTAGAAAGGAAAAGGGGTAAGAGGGAGATGAAGCTGCAGAATCTAATGGTGGTGTGATAGTGAAAGGCAGGTCATTATGGTCTTCTTTCCTTAGGCTGAGACTGTGCATATCAAGAGGGAGGAGGGAGCTGCATAAGACGACATCACATCATCACCTAGCCAAATCAGATCTCATACTTTGCACTGATGAGGGGCAACACCCCGAAACACCATGTCTGCAATGGTTTGAGATTACTGGTTTGGCTTTTATCCTAAATCATAGGGCAAGGCTCTTTACAGGGTCGATCTTGACTTGTAGGATTGATACTACCTATAGGTGACACTAGAGTTCAAGTCCTCTTCCTCTCTGAAAAGGCAATTTGCATACATCTTATCTTCAGAACACACGCTGCAAAGACCGGAGCAGCGGGGGAACGGGTGAGGGGAGTATTTATTTTTACAACTGAATGAGTACAATGTGGAGGCCATTCTATTATTTGGAGGGCTATGTGGGGATGACTATATTATTTGGGAGGACTATGTGGAGACCATTATACTGTTGGTTGGGCTATTTTGGGGAAGTTTTACTGTTGAAAGGCCTACATGAGGACGATTATACTGTTGGGAGGGCTGTGTGGGGGCTACTATATAATGGAAACCTATGTGGGGGTCATTATACTGTTTGGAGGGCTATGTGGGATCCATTATACTGTTAGAAGGGCTATGTGGGGTCATTATACTGTTTGGAGGGCTATGTGGGGCCATTATACTGTAGAGAGGGCTATGTGGGAGCCAATATACTGTTTTGAGGGCTATGTGGGAGCCATTATACCGTAGAGAGGGCTATGTGGGAGCCATTATACTATTTGGAGGCTATATGGGGGCCACTATATTATTTGGAGGGCTATGTGGGGGTCATTATACAGTTTGGAGGGCTATGTGGGGGTCATTATACAGTTTGGAGGGCTATGTGGGGTCATTATACAGTTTGGAGGGCTATGTGGGGCCATTATACCATAGAGAGGGCTATGTGGGAGCCAATATACTGTTTTGAGGGCTATGTGGGAGCCATTATACCGTAGAGAGGGCTATGTGGGAGCCATTATACTGTAGAGAGGGCTATGTGGGGTCATTATACTGTAGAGAGGGCTATGTGGGGTCATTATACCGTATAGAGGGCTATGTGGGAGCCATTATACTATTTGGAGGCTATATGGGGGCCACTATATTTTTGGAGGGCTATGTGGGGGTCATTATACTGTTTGGAGGGCTATGTGGGGGCCATTATACCGTATAGAGGGCTATGTGGGAACCATTATACTATTTGGAGGCTATATGGGGGCCACTATATTTTTTGGAGGGCTATGTGGGGGTCATTATACTGTTTGGAGGGCTATGTGGGGTCCATGATACTGTTAGAAGGGCTATGTGGGGTCCATGATACTGTGTGGATAAACTCTGCTGGGGCCATCATATTGTGTGGGAGGATTGTGTTGCGGTCTTCATACTGTGTGGGCGCAACCTTAATGTTTGGGGTCACTGTGGCGGTGTGATACTTTACGGTGGAGATACTGTAGGGTCATCATACCGTGCATGTGGAGGGCTCTCTGGAGGAATTCACTATGGGTTCATCATACTGTGTTTGGGGGGCACTTTTGCTGGCATTATACTTTATGGGGCCATGAAAGGGGAATCTGTGGACTTCAATAGGAGGAAAATTACTTTGTAATATCTGCAAAGTTGTGAGATCGACTCTACTGTTACCCTGCCAAATATTATTTTATTTATTTATTGGGATGGGGGCAATTAGGACTTTCGCTATACCGCCCCATGATTTCTATGTATGCCCCTGGACAATCTCATGGTTGTAGTATTAATAGACATTTCTAACACTACGACCATCACAGTACATCTCATGTGTCTACAGCAAGGTTTACATAGGACTGCAAGAAAATGTGATAAAAAGAGGAACAGGACGCATGGGCATATGGCTCTGCTACATCTGGAGCTTGTTTTCATCAGTTTCCTGTATTTTCTATTGTCAGGACTGAAGACAATGTGAGATGAGAGCGGAGGGAGGCGGGGGGGGGTTATCTTTTTGGTAGAGATGAATATATAAAATATGAAGTGGGTTCTGCGGTAATGAAAGGAAACAAAGACAGATTGAAAAACTCCACAAATAATGGCAGGAGAGATTTTCACAAAATTAGATTATTTAACGTTTTGAAAAGAAAAATGCACATTTTGCCAAATTTTATCGGCATTTCCATATAAATCAATTTTAAATAAATAAATACATTTAATCAAATAAATGTAGCAGATGATAGGAGGAGATGAGCGGAGCAGGGAATGAATGAACACAAAGCAGAATGTACGACTCAACTCAAAAAGGAAAAAGAAAAGGAGAATGAAAAACAATAATAAGTGATGAAAGAGGAAGAAAGTGTTATAAGCCAGGCAGCGATAATGGACGAATGGAAGGAATGAAGGAATGAATGAATGGGGAGAATACCCAAATGAGCAGAAAAATTAGTACGTACTCACAGGAAATAAATCAATGTGTAAGCAGAGGTGACAGACAAATGAATAAATTTAGAAAATGGAAGAAAGAAAGTAAGAAAGAAAGAGAGGAAAGAAAGAAAGAAAAGAAAAAGAAAGAAAGAAAAGAAACAAGGAAAGAAAGAAAGAAAAGAAAAAAAGAAAGAAAGAAAGAAAAGAAAGAAAAAAGAAAGAAAGAAAGAAAGAAAAGAAAAGAAAAGAAACGAAAAAAAAGAAAGAAAGAAAGAAAAGGAAAGAAACAAAGAGAGAAAGAAAAGAAAAGAAAGAAAAGAAAGAAACAAAGAAGGAAAGAAAGAAAAAAAGAAAGAAAGAAAGAAAGAAAGAGAAAGAAAGAAAGAAAGAGAAAAATGCCTGATAAAAAGAAAAAAAAAAGAGGAATGAAGAAAAAAGCACAAATGAATGAATGAGTAGGAAGAAAGTGGACTGGATAAAAGGAACAACTTAAATAAAGACAAGAAATATTATTTAGCAATCAGTGATCAAGATAAATGAAAGGATGAATTAACCAAGTAACAGATGAAGGAATAATTTAATGAGTGAAGCAACTAAATGAGAGGCCACAGAAAGAGGAAGGAGGAGATGGAATATGAATGAATGAAAGAAAGAATGAATGAATGAATGATGACATAGCATGTAAGCCATATGAACCATTAAAATAAATCCTAGATTGTTGGAGTCGGAAAGGACCACAAGGGTCATCGTGACTCAATAGACTGTAGATCAAATGAATGAACTGATGAATGAGCAAACTACTAGAATGAACATAAATAGATCTACTATTGATGGCCTGTCCAAAGAATAATCTGGATAACCCCCTTTAAAGGCAATTATTGTACAAGCTGAATGAATGCACAAATTAGGAAAGTTTGGAAGGTGAGGTGCGTAGCTAAATACTAAGACCAATAAAGAAAGTGAATGAATTAGTGATGCAGCAGATGTTAGTAAATGAATATGTGAATGAACGAATGAATGAGAAACCTGACTGACTAATCAGAAAGAGGAACGAAGAGACAAATACACTGCTCAAAAAAATAAAGGGAACACTAAAATACCACATCGTAGATATCACTGAATGAAATATTCCAGTTGAAAATCTTTATTCATTACATAGTGGAATGCGTTGAGAACAATAAAACATAGAAATGATCAATGTAAATCAAAATCCCATGGAGGTCTGGATTTGGAAGGATACTGAAAATGAAAGTGGAAAATCAAATTACAAGCTGATCCAATTTCAGTAGAAATGCTTGAAGACAAGGAAATGATGCTCAGTATTGTGTGTGGCCTCCACGTGCCTGTATGACCTCCCTACAACTCCTGGGCATGCTCCTGATGAGGCGGCGGATGGTCTCCTGAGGGATCTCCTCCCAGACCTGCACTAAAGCATCCGCCAACTCCTGCACAGTCTGTGGTGCAACGTGACATTGGTGGACGGAGCGAGACATGATGTCCCAGATGTGCTCACTCGGTTTCAGGTCAGGGGAACGGGCGGGCCAGTCCATAGCTTCAATGCCTTCATCTTGCAGGAACTGCTGATACACTTCAGCCACATGAGGTCTGGCATTGTCCTGCATTAGGAGGAACCCAGGGCCAACCGCACCAGCATATGGTCTCACAAGGGGTCTGAGGATCTCATCTCGGTACCTAATGGCAGTCAGGCTACCTCTGGAGATCACATGGAGGGCTGTGCGGCCCTCCAAAGAAATGCCACCCCACACCATCAGTGACCCACTGCCAAACCGTTCATGCTGAAGGATGTTGCAGGCAGCAGATCGCTCTCCACGGTATCTCCAGACTCGTCACGTCACGTTTGTCACATGTGCTCAGTGTGAACCTGCTTTCATCTGTGAAGAGCACAGGGCGCCAGTGGCGAATTTGCAAATCCTGGTGCTCTGTGGCAAATGCCAAGTGTCCTGCACGGTGTTGGGCTGTGAGCACAAACCCCATCTGTGGATGTCGGGCACTCAGACCATCCTCATGGAGTCGGTTTCTAACCATTTGTGCAGACACATGCACATTTGTGGCCTGCTGGAGGTCATTTTACAGGGCTCTGTCAGTGCTCCTCCTTTTCCTCCTTGCACAAAGGCAGAGGTAGCGGTCCTGCTGATGGGTTGTTGCCCTCCTACGGCCCCCTCCACATCTCCTGGTGTACTGGCCTGTCTCCTGGTAGCGCCTCCAGCCTCTGGACACTACGCTGACAGACACAGCAAACCTTCTTGCCGCAGCTCGCATTGATGTGCCATCCTGGATGAGCTGCACTACCTGATCCACTTGTGTGGCTTGTAGAGTCTGTCTCTTGCTACCACAAGTGTGAAAGCACAACCAACATTCAAAAGTGACCAAAACATGAGCCAGAAAGCATTGGTACTGAGATGTGGTCTGTGGTCCCCACCTGCAGAACCACTCCTTCATTGAGGGTGTCTTAATGATTGCCAATAATTTCCATCTGTTGTCTATTCCATTTGCACAACAGCATGTGAAATTGATCGTCAGTCAGTGTTGCTTCCTAAGTGGACAGTTTGATTTCACAGAAGTTTGATTTTCTTGGCGTTATATTCTGTTGTTTAAGTGTCCCCTTTATTTTTTTGAGCAGTGTGTAATAATAAATGATGAAACAGCATACAAGTGATGTAAATCAATGAATGAGCAAATCTGATGAATGACAAAAATAATAACACAGCAATGAATAGAAAAGAAACAAATGTAAAGATACAATAAATAACTGAATCAATGAACATGAAGGCACATAAAACTGAAAGAGGTGGAGGATCCATTAAAAAAAAACACATTAGAATCATTAAATAAGTGAAAAGGTGAATATAATACAAAAAATGAAAGGATACAGTAACACAAATAATGAAAGAGTGTGCAAAATCAATAAAACAAGGAATCAACGAAAAAATAAATGATTGAAGTGAAAAGTTAACAAAAAAAATATTAACTAGTAAAGTAAAAAAAGAGAAGTGAAGAAAAATCAATAAAAGAATAAATAAATACATGCATAAACAAGAGAACAAGACAAAACAAAGATACATTGTAAAAACTATAAAAGAATACAGTAATAAATAATGAAAGGATGTGCAGAAATGAGTAAATGAGTGATTGAAGACTGAATGAAGAAAAAATGTAAGAGAAATGAAAACACGCAGAAATAAATATTGACAGGTTGCGCTGAATCCATAAAAGTATGAAAAAATGAATGAATGTATATAAACTGAAAGGGAATGTGTCATCAGAAAACATGTTTTTTTTACTTCCTATCACAATCTTTATTAAAAATGAAAAACATGAAATAGCAATTTTCACACCGACCACTGGGGCTTTTTTTTAGAGTCTAACTTCCTGTTTCAGGAAATGCACATGTACATTCGCAGCAATGAATGGACTCTTACCAAAGCTGTTGTATTGAAGCATCTAATGAGCGTGTGCAAAGGGCATAATGAAGGGAGGGTGAGCTGTGACATCACCTCCAGTGATTGGTGGATCCTGTATTATCAGTGGTGTGACATCACAAAGTGTGATTGATGAATCCTGAATTATCAGCGGTGTATAGAGGTCATTGTAATCCTGCCTCTGATGATAAAGGGCCTGCTGTAAACTGTTCCTGAAAGGACTTGGATATAAGGGTAACTTCACTCTGGATCTTGTGTGATCAAAAATAAAATGTAACAGAAAACAGGAGCGCCAGCCAACAAACCAACATGTAAACCACGACAAACCAGCACTTATTCTGCCAGTGAGGATGAATCCCAATATCCTTCCTCTTTTCCAATGCTCCTTCTAAATCCCAGCTGAACGACAGATTTAAAAGATAATCTGACTCAGAGCGATACATCATTTTTTTAACCATTACAAAGGCAAAAACATCTATCAACGCGTTTCATATCACAAGGATAGCCGGGACAACACGAAACGTGTAGATAGAGGTTGTCACCTTTGTAATGTTTGGATCAGCTTTCAAAACCAGCAGCTCGAAGGTGGGGATACGGAGCAGCTGCTGTCTCGTCGTGCTTCGCATAGCCCCAGTCTCTTCTTTCTTGGCCGGCAGGCGCTCCTGTTTTTTGTTACACTTTATTTTTGACCACACAGGGTCCAGAGCGTGGAAAACCGACAAAATAACTCCCTGGACTTATGTGTGAGTGGCAGGGTTGCCACAAGCACAGTGTACTTTTTTTTCCGTCTTTAACCACCTCCTATTTACTTTTTGTGTTGCTTCTTTTTCATCTTGTTTTTTTGTGTGTGTCCAGAGTCCATTCACAAGCACTCCAATAAAGCCCCTTTTTTTGAAAAAAAAAAAAATGCCAATATTTGTTTTTTTTTTACATGGTTACACAAGAACGTAATTGAAACACTCATTTCTGATGTCACATTCTCTTTAACGGGAACCTGCTATTTCCAAAAATGCAATTTTTCTGCAGGTAAAGGGGTTAATCTGCAGGTAAATTGCGGTAAAAGCACCCTCTGCATAAGGGCTTATTCACACATCAGTATTTCACATCAGTGTTTGTGTACCAAAAATAGGAGTGACACTCAGAGAAAAAAAAAAACTATAAATGGAGGATTGACACCTGTTCTGTCTTGGAGGCGCACCTGGTTTTGGAATATAAATACTGAGGAAATACTGATCACAAATACTGATGTGGAAGTGAGCAGCTGCAGGAAGAACAGAACGTCATTTTCTCCCTGTAGCCGCTGCTCCAGTAAAACAGCCTGATAAGATTTTAATGTTATTTACCTTCAGAATCGTCCTATAACTGCAAGAAAACAAGGTTCCTGGATATGACAGATTCTCTTTAGTAAAGAAATATAGTAAAAGAAAAATAAGGAAAAACACAACAAATAATGAAAAGATCAAATAAAAGAATGAACAAAAAGAAACAATGTAAGAAAAAAAAAAGAATTTGTATTGTGGCAAATAAAGAAAGGATGTGCAGAAATAGTGAAAGAGTAGAATGAATAAACAAAGGAAAACATAGTAAAGAAAATGCAAAGATTAATAATAATAATAATAATAATTTATTATTATTATTATTATTATTATTATTAAAAATGAAACATGCAGAGTCAAAAAAGGAATGAGTGAATAAAAACCTAATAAACAGAGAATCAATAAAAAAAACTAAAGAAAAAATAATGACAGATTTGGCAAAACAAATATAAAAGGAAAAAGAAAGAGAAAGAAGGAAGAAAGGGCAAATGAATGAAAGAAGTAAGAGAATAAAAAGGAAGGAAGGAAAAGAGAAAGTAAACAACTGAATAAAGAAACAGTCAGAAATATTGAAGAATATATTCATAAATATTGAAACCTTTAACAAAAGGAATAAAAGAATTTTGAAAACACAAATGAACATAGAGACAAACAAGAAAACGTAATCGATAATGAAATGAAAAAGCAAATTAAGAATGAATAAACAGCAAAAAAAAATCATCCCGCAATGTTTGCTGTTTTGATAGTGAGCGCCATCGCCTTGTGGTAAGAGACATCACAGTGACAGTCTTGCTTACAGCGTCTGTCTCTTACACCTTGCTGTTGTGAGATCACGAGTCGCCTCGGGGAACAAGAAAGCCGAGGAGCGGCGCCCAGGAGGTTCTTTGTTAAGTTTCAATCAAAGCAAATATTAAACAGTACTGTTTTCACAAATAGCGGCAGACTGACAGAGGGGGGACTGGCGGAGGGGGGACTGGCGGAGGGGGACGAATTTTAATTTTGTTCAGCGCACTTCGGTGGGGAGAAAAATTGAGGGAGATTTCCCCTGGGGGTTCGTTCCTTCTTGACTTTGCATTTTACCAAACATTTGCATATTTGCTCCAAAGAAGAGCAATGAAGTTCATTTCCTTCCATAATGTTTCTTCCTACATTCTCAACTCTTCAGGACGTAAATATAGGAAGTCGCAATCTTATGTTCCAGCATCCAATAATCCAGAAGTTCTGGAATTTATTAGCAGGAAATAGAACTAAGAAAAACAATGAGCATTTTACCCTCATCCAGCATTACAGATGATACTATGGGCAGGAAATGAAATATTCCAGCGCCGGTCTCGTCCCATTGATGCTGGATTAAAGGGAATGTACAAGGTTGCGAAGCAGAAGGTGAAATAGTAAATAGGAGGTTATGTATATTCTCCATAATATGAAATGTAGCAGCTGACATTGGTTTTATGTCTGGGTTATATTGTGCAATGTACTCCAGAGAGGTAATCACTATTCTGCTGCTTATTATTGCAAAGAGTAAGGAAAGGTATAGCTGAGAGCTTGTGATGCAGGGTGAGCTACATTTTATCAGTCAGAATAGTGAGTGCAGCTGTGGAGTATAATACAGGATGTAACTCAGGATCAGGAATATCATGTATGTGCACAGTGACTACACCAGCAGAATAGTGAGTACAGCTCTGGAGTATAATACAGAATGTAACTCAGGATCAGTAATGTAATGTATGTACACAGTGACTGCACCAGCAGAATAGTGAGTGCAGCTCTGGAGTATAATACAGAATGTAACTCAGGATCAGTAATGTAATGTATGTACACAGTGACTGCACCATCAGAATAGTGAGTGCAGCTCTGGGGTATAATACAGGATGTAACTCAGGATCAGTAATGTAATGTATGTACACAGTGACTGCACCAGCAGAATAGTGAGTACAGCTCTGGAGTATAATACAGAATGTAACTCAGGATCAGTAATGTAATGTATGTACACAGTGACTGCACCAGCAGAATAGTGAGTGCAGCTCTGGGGTATAATACAGGATGTAACTCAGGATCAGTAATGTATGTACACAGTGACTGCACCAGCAGAATAGTGAGTGCAGCTCTGGAGTTTAATACAGGATGTAACTCAGGATCAGTAATGTAATGTATGTACACAGTGATTGCACCAGCAGAATAGTGAGTGCAGCTCTGGGGTATAATACAGGATGTAACTCAGGATCAGTAATGTATGTACACAGTGACTGCACCAGCAGAATAGTGAGTGCAGCTGTGGAGTATAATACAGGATGTAACTCAGGATCAGTAATGTAATGACTGCACCAGCAGAATAGTGAGTGCAGCTGTGGAGTATAATACAGGATGCAACTCAGGATCAGTAATATCATGTATGTACACAGTGACTGCACCAGCAGAATAGTGAGTGCAGCTCTGGAGTTTAATACAGGATGTAACTCAGGATCAGTAATGTAATGTATGTACACAGTGGCTGCACCAGCAGAATAGTGAGTGCAGCTGTGGAGTATAATACAGGATGTAACTCAGGATCAGTAATGTAATGTATGCACACAGTGACTGCAACAGCAGAATAGTGAGTGCAGCTCTGGGGTATAATACAGGATGTAACTCAGGATCAGTAATGTCATGCATGTACACAGTGACTGCACCAGCAGAATAGTGAGTGCAGCTCTGGAGTATAATGCAGGATGTAACTCAGAATCAGTAATGTAATGTATGTACACAGTGACTGCACCAGCAGAATAGTGAGTGCAGCTCTGGAGTATAATACGGGATGTAACTCAGGATCAGTAATGTAATGTATGTACACAGTGACTGCACCAGCAGAATAATGAGTGCAGCTGTGGAGTATAATACAGGATGTAACTCAGGATCAGTAATGTCATGCATGCACACAGTGACTGCAACAGCAGAATAGTGAGTGCAGCTCTGGGGTACAATACAGGATGTAACTCAGGATCAGTAATGTCATGTATTTACACAGTGACTGCACCAGCAGAATAGTGAGTGCAGCTCTGGGGTATAATACAGGATGTAACTCAGGATCAGTAATGTAATGTATGTACACAGTGACTGCACCAGCAGAATAGTGAGTGCAGCTCTGGGGTATAATACAGGATGTAACTCAGGATCAGTAATGTAATGTATGTACACAGTGACTGCACCAGCAGAATAGTGAGTGCAGCTCTGGAGTATAATACAGGATGTACTGTAACTCAGGATCAGTAATGTCATGTATGTACACAGTGAATGCACCAGCAGAATAGTGAGTGCAGCTCTGGGGTGTAATACAGGATGTAACTCAGGATCAGTAATGTAATGTATGTACACAGTGACTGCACCAGCAGAATAGTGAGTGCAGCTCTGGAGTATAATACAGGATGTAACTCAGGATCAGTAATGTAATGTATGTACACAGTGACTGCACCAGCAGAATAGTGAGTGCAAATCTAGATAAACCCCCTGGCAGGAAGATGTGATTGCGGTCTGTGTTGGATGAAGATGAAAAGCAAAGTTGAAAGACTTCACCTAGAGACGTCACCAGTAATCACTGTATTACCTGTACACAGACATTGCATACTAAGTACTGATCTCCTGTGTATAATGGCACTTATGGTGATATTAGTGTGTTTTTTTTATTAATGATCAGTATTGTAGTATTTGGTCACTATGTGGTCTGGTCATGGTGTTGCTGTATTTGTTCTTTGTATGTGGTATTATAGGTCACCATGTGGTGGTAGCATAGTGTCTGGTCAAGGTGCGGTGGTATTTGTCCCTTTGGATGTGATATTATTGGTCATTTTATAAACATGCAATACAATTTACTTATATTTTTAACAAATATTTAATAGGTTAGAGTAGAGTAGGGCCCAGCCAAAAGAGTCTACCTTGTTGTGGAGGCAGATTAAAAATTCTTTTGACCAAAACAAAAGCTGCCGGCTATATGTGTAATCTGGTGATGGAAACTGCTAAGATGTGATTGGTGAGAAGTGGATTTTTTCCAAGACAGAACGGTGGGACTGTGGACAGTTCGAGGGTTAGAGGGCGGGACTAGGGTGAAGCCTGGGCGGAGTCTGAAGGGGGCCCCAAAAATGTTGCCAGCATAGGGCCCCGAATTTCCTAGTTGCAGCCCTGATCTCTAGTTTCGGGTATCTTGACCCTGAGTCCAATGACCAAGGCTTTAGTGTAGAGGGTTAGTCCTGCATCCTTCTATCTAGTAAGTTGTATCCACAACTCTTGTCACACTGCTGCTCGGTGCACAGCCCATCACTGTGAGCACATGAATATTCATTCTTTTCTGCTGTTGCGCTGCCTTTTGTTTGCTTTTTGAGTGATCAAACTATTTGCAGCCCCTTTTGTAATGAAAATGACAAACTATGTTTGTGAAATGTTGCTCTTTCTGGAGAAAATGCAGAGTGACATCCTGACAATCTGAGCATTAATGAGATGCTGCATCAAAGTGAATAATGTATGAGGAATATTGTCTTATCGACACAAAGGAACCGCAATGGGGAACAGTGGGCCAGCAAATACCTGATCACTGCACATATAGTGTAGAAGCTGTTGTGGAGGAGACACTGACTCTTCAGAGTAGTATAGACCAGGCTGCTATAACCTAGGCACCTTATGTATATAATTATATTTGTACAACTGGTATAACCTGGGCATCTCCTGTATATAATTATATATGTACAGCTGGTATAACCTGGGCATCTCCTGTATATAATTATATATGTACAGCTTGTATAACCTGGGCATCTCCTGTATATAATTATATATGTACAGCTGATATAACCCGGGTATCTCCTGTATATAATTATATATGTACAGCTGGTATAACCTGGGCATCTCCTGTATATAATTATATATGTACAGCTGGTATAACCTGGGCATCTCCTGTATATAATTATATTTGTACAACTGGTATAACCTGGGCATCTCCTGTATATAATTATATATGTACAGCTTGTATAACCTGGGCATCTCCTGTATATAATTATATATGTACAGCTGATATAACCCGGGTGTCTCCTGTATATAATTATATATGTACAGCTGGTATAACCTGGGCATCTCCTGTATATAATTATATATGTACAGCTGGTATAACCTGGACATCTCCTGTATATAATTATATATGTACAGCCGATATAACCTGAGCATCTCCTGTATATAATTATATATGTACAGCCGATATAACCTGGGCATCTCCTGTATATAATTATATATGTACAGCTGGTATAACCTGGGTATCTCCAGTATATAATTATATATGTACAGTCGGTATAGACCGGGCATCTCCTGTATATAATTATATATGTACAGCTGGTATAACATGAGCATCTCCTGTATATAATTATATATGTACAGCCAGTATAACCTGGACATCTCCTGTATATAATTATATATGTACAGCTGGTATAACCTGGGCATCTCTTGTGTATAATATGTACAGCTGATATAACCTGGGCATCTCTTGTATATAATTATATATGTACAGCCGATATAACCTGAGCATCTCCTGTATATAATTATATATGTACAGCCAGTATAACCTGGATATCTCCTGTATATAATTATATATACACAGCTGGTATAACCTGGGCATCTCCTGTATATAATTATATTTGTACAGCTGGTATAACCTGGGCATCTCCTGTATATAATTATATATATACAGCTGGTATAACCTGGGCATCTCCTGTATATAATTATATATGTACAGCTGGTATAACCTGGGTATCTCCTGTATATAATTATATATGTACAGCTGGTATAACCTGGGCATCTCCTGTATATAATTATATATGTACAGCTGGTATAACCTGGACATCTCCTGTATATAATTATATATGTACAGCCGATATAACCTGAGCATCTCCTGTATATAATTATATATGTACAGCCGATATAACCTGGGCATCTCCTGTATATAATTATATATGTACAGCTGGTATAACCTGGGTATCTCCAGTATATAATTATATATGTACAGTCGGTATAGACCGGGCATCTCCTGTATATAATTATATATGTACAGCTGGTATAACATGAGCATCTCCTGTATATAATTATATATGTACAGCCAGTATAACCTGGACATCTCCTGTATATAATTATATATGTACAGCTGGTATAACCTGGGCATCTCTTGTGTATAATATGTACAGCCGATATAACCTGGGCATCTCTTGTATATAATTATATATGTACAGCCGATATAACCTGAGCATCTCCTGTATATAATTATATATGTACAGCCAGTATAACCTGGATATCTCCTGTATATAATTATATATACACAGCTGGTATAACCTGGGCATCTCCTGTATATAATTATATTTGTACAGCTGGTATAACCTGGGCATCTCCTGTATATAATTATATATATACAGCTGGTATAACCTGGGCATCTCCTGTATATAATTATATATGTACAGCTGGTATAACCTGGGTATCTCCTGTATATAATTATATATGTACAGCTGGTATAATCTGGGCATCTCCTGCATATAATTATATATGTACAGCTGGTATAACCTGGGCATCTCCTGTATATAATTATATATGTACAGCTGGTATAACCTGGGCATCTCCTGTATATAATTATATATGTACAGCTGGTATAATCTGGGCATCTCCTGCATATAATTATATATGTACAGCTGGTATAACCTGGGCATCTCCTGTATATAATTATATATGTACAGCTGGTATAACCTGAGTATCTCCTGTATATAATTATATATGTACAGCCGGTATAACCTGGGCACCTTCTGTATATTATTATATATGTACAGATGGTATAACCTGGGCATCTCCTGTATATAATTATATATGTACAGCTGGTATAACCTGAGTATCTCCTGTATATAATTATATATGTACAGCCGGTATAACCTGGGCACCTTCTGTATATTATTATATATGTACAGATGGTATAACCTGAGTATCTCCTGTATATAATTATATATGTACAGCCGGTATAACCTGGGAATCTCCTGTATATAATTATATATGTACAGCTGGTATAACCTGGGCACCTTCTGTATATTATTGTATATGTACAGCTGGTATAACCTGGGCATCTCCTGTATATAATTATATATGTGCAGCTGGTATAACCTGGGCACCTTCCGTATATTATTATATATGTGCAGCTGGTATAACAGACCGCAATGTTTCATCTTCATTGCTTCCCCCTGCCCTTACAACATCACATGACTCAGCCGTTATTCAGACCAGGACAATATAGTTTACATCTAGTATTTGCATTGGCGGCACAATGAATTCTACCAGCTGCCCCTGCTGGTTCCGAGAAACGTTGATGGATGTCAAGTGCCAAATTGCTGAATTTTGAATGCAGCTCCGGAAGTAACTCTTCAGATCAGAATAAGTTACCTGAACCAAAGCACAAGACCAGGCTGATAATGGCATCCTTCAGTATAAAGCGGTTCCTTAGTATTGGGGATTTGGAACCATCAGAAGCTTACAGTATAGTGCTGATAAAAGGATAGAAATCTGCCCCTCCTGGTAACTCCGACAAAGCACTGCACCTCAACCGGGGTAATTGTGCACAGGGTCAGGGCACTAAACTCGTTCCTCTACCCAAGGTTCTGGCCTAAGGCTTAAGGGGACCCAGGACCCTGCATTCAATGCTGACAAGTGATGAATCATTACTAATTAGTAAGCTTTTCAAATTTTCCCAAAAAATTATCAATTTGTGGCTAATTTAAAGCAAATTTAAAGTAAATCCTCCACTTGCCCTAAACAGATGTGAACGATACCATTCTCTCTTCCTCACGCACTAATCGTCTTCACGGCTGTGCTGTCACACACTTTCTGTGCAGTGTCTTCAGTGTTTTATGGCTTCCTCTCCCCTTTTCTCTATGGCTAAGCACTGAGCAGTGACGTCCTCTCACTCTCCAGATTCACCATAATCTGGCTGCTGCATTCCCTACCTTGGCTTTTATACAGGCTATGATAGTCCCTGATTGGATTAGCTATACCATGTCATGTGATAGCTGCAAGTAATTATGGGAAAGCGCCTCTTGGCCATGTTCTGGGCCATATGAACCTTCTCTGGCAGATGAAGATTTCTGAAATGTGTCAATTGGAGGCGGGCGTTTTTAGATATCTGCACGAAGCGAAAGGCGAAAAATTCAGCACAAATTCGATTTGCATTGAATCCATTTTCTCATCTCTGTCCTCTTACATTGAGTGATGCCCCATGCAGTCAGTGCCAACGCCCAATGCCTTGCGGGGTGTCCAGCCGTGCTCCTACTAAGCTCCAACCCTTGACGCAAACACTACGCGGCTGACGCCCCTCCGCTGCTGAGCGCACGCCGCCATCCATTATTGTGTAACGCTATGTGGCAAGGGTACAAACCGCTCCAAGCCTAATGGCCCGAAATAGCTCCGCAATCATAGTTAATGCAGTAAAATGCCGGCAATTTTGCAAAATAAAATAAACAAATAGATGTCGAGAAAAAAAAAAGTCTCAGCCCCGACCTCAACCTTCCGTGTTCTCTCAATTATGATCTATTCAGGGAAAATGAGCGATTTGGCCGGTGGGGCCGGTAAATAAAAGAAATCCAGCGTGCGCTCCTCTCTCTATAGAGGGGCTCTCCTCATGCCGTCTATTCTCTCCCAGGCTTTCTACGCGCTCGCTCGCACACTCCTACTTCCTCATTGAAGAACACAAAAGACTCGCGGTACTCATAAAAAGCAGTTTAAACAATCTCCGTCAAGTCAAAACACCGTATAATGCCTCATGGGGCCAATTAACGGAATATTTCTTTGCATTTTGTTCCAAAGTTCAGGGGTGTTTAGTATGAACTAGAAAACAGTTTTCTTGTTTGGCGCAGCTGGTGCATCGCGCTAATCACGTAGCTTCAATCCCGGCAACGCTTTCATTTTACTGACAGAAAGGCTGGAGAGATGGAGGGATGATGTCACCTCAAGATGAGACCGTGCAATGCACAATCCTGACTCCTGATCCTTCAATATCAGTTCATGGACCACCACTGATCAGCCGATTGATGGTCCCGCTGCTCACTGGATGTGGCATTGTGTAGTGGCCAGGAATGGTACTGCAGTCTCCCTCCCATTCACTTATCCCAGACATAGCCTGCAGTACCACTTACAGCCACTATACACAGCTCGCTACATTGCATAGTGATCAGGAATGGTACTGCAGTCTCCCTCCCATTCACTTATCCCAGACATAGCCTGCAGTACCACTTACAGCCACTCTACACAGCTCGCTACATTGCATAGTGATCAGGAATGGTAGCGCAGCCTCTCTCCCATTCACTTATCCCAGACATAGCCTGCAGTACCACTTACAGCCACTATACACAGCTCGCTACATTGCATAGTGATCAGGAATGGTACTGCAGTCTCCCTCCCATTCACTTATCCCAGACATAGCCTGCAGTACCACTTACAGCCACTCTACACAGCTCGCTACATTGCATAGTGATCAGGAATGGTAGCGCAGCCTCTCTCCCATTCACTTATCCCAGACATAGCCTGCAGTACCACTTACAGCCACTATACACAGCTCGCTACATTGCATAGTGATCAGGAATGGTACTGCAGTCTCCCTCCCATTCACTTGTCCCAGACATAGCCTGCAGTACCACTTACAGCCACTATACACAGCTCGCTACATTGCATAGTGGTCAGGAATGGTACTGCAGTCTCCCTCCCATTCCTTTATCCCAGACATAGCCTGCAGTACCACTTCCAGCCACTATACACAGCTCGCTACATTGCATAGTGGTCAGGAATGGTACTGCAGTCTCCCTCCCATTCCTTTATCCCAGACATAGCCTGCAGTACCACTTACAGCCACTATACACAGCTCGCTACATTGCGTAGTGGTCAGGAATGGTACTGCAGCCTCTCTCCCATTCCCTTATCCCAGACATAGCCTGCAGTACCATTTACAACCACTATACACAGCTCGCTACATTGCATAGTGGTCAGGAATGGTACTGCAGCCTCTCTCCCATTCCCTTATCCCAGACATAGCCTGCAGTGCCATTTACAACCACTATACACAGCTCACTACATTGCGTAGTGGTCAGGAATGGTACTGCAGTCTCTCTCCCATACAAGTGAATGGAAGTGACTTGCAGTACCACTTACAGCCACTATACAATAAATGGAGCTATGCCACTTTTGAAGCGCCACTATACCTTTGATGAAAGGGGGTTGCTGATTGCCGGACCGCCACAATTGGTAACGGAGGACTAGAGAGATGAGAGAACCTGAACTTAAAAGTTCAGTGATTGAATCGGATAGTTAGAGTTTGATAAGTGTCGAACACCAACTTCTCCTGGAAGTCCGGAGAAATACAATTTTTGTAACTCAAAAGTTTGTTTTCAATGAGGTTTGGGTTCAGGTACAGTTCTGGTATCTGAACCGAAATTTGGAATAAAGTTTGAGTTGTGCACCAGAACTTCCACTGGTCCGCTCACCCCTACTGAGGACATATGATGACGATCCTATCTCGGAAGTGACACAGCTCTGCAAATTGTATGGTGACTGTGAAGATACGGCACGCGCACTCACATTCCTTTGTATGGAAGCCGGCTTGTAGCACCTATCATGCTCAGCACACAAGGTGCAGAGTTATTTCATTTCCAGTGGACTACGGCTCCTTCAATCAGCTGATTCCCGTTGACCTCCACTAATCTGATATTGATGACCTATCCTATCTGCAGGGCACAGAAAGTGTCACCGCTCTGTACATCACCTAGTGGCCATAAATGGTACTGCAAGCTGTGTCCCATTCACTTATCCCAGAGACGACATGCAGTACCAATTACAGCCACTATACAATAAATGGCGCTGTGCCACTTCTGTAGCGCCACTATACCCTTGATCAATGGGAGTGCGGCGAGCCGGACCGCCACAATCTGTAACTCATGACTTATCCTATCCCAGAAGTGATACAGCTCTGCAAATCGTATTGTGGCCGTGAAGATACAGTGAGCTCTCTCACATTCACTTACATGCCAACTTGCAGTCCCTATCATGGCGAGCACACAGTTCTCTCGATTGCCGCACGGCATGTTCTGTACAGTGGGCTCTGGATGAGCACTGTCATCGTGCAGTAACGTATCCGTTGCTGTGGTTTTGGTGTGCTGTGGACGATATTCTCATCACATGGGACGGAACGAAACAAGAATTCCAACAATCCGTGTCACATTCACCGCGTTCTTCACTTCGGTATTTGGAAACAACACATTAGAATTCCCCGATGTCAGAATTGATATATTAAATGGGAAACACAAAAACCACAGCAACGAATACGCTACTGCACGATGACAGTGCTCATCCAGAGCCCACTGTACTGAACATGCCATACAGCCAGAATCTCAGAATACAACCATCGATCTGTAATCCTATCCCTGAAGTGACACCTCTCCGCACATTCTGCGCTGGCACTGAATGGTCCGGCAATCTCTCTCATTCAGTTGTATAGAAGTCAGCTTGCAGTACCATTAACAGCCACCAGAACAATATGTGGTGCTGTGTTACTCTGATCAGCTGATCAGTGGACTAAGACTCAGACCCCCACTGACCCTGTTACTTTTGACCTGTCCTATCTGAGGTTCACCAGAAGTTTTGTGGCACTAATGTGGATGATAAGTTCTCTCCCTTACAAGTAAATGAGAGAGGCTTGCAGTACCATTTACACCCACTACACAATGAGCGGCGCTGTGTCACTTTCAGTGTGCTACATCATGGTCAATCAGCTAATGATTGGGATTGATAGGAGTCAGACCCCCAACAAATTGATATTGATTAGTTTCCCAATGGAAGTAACACAGTATAATGGTCATAAGTGGTACTGCGCTGTCTCTTCCCTTCACTTGCATGCGAGCCAGCATGCAGTACCACTCACAGCCACTATACAATGTACGGCGCTGTGATGTTTCCCGTGCATCAGTTTTCTTCGTAGATATTGTTTAGGGAACAACATACTGACGTACACAGACAGAAACGGGCCCCTGTGCAAGAGGGATATATGGGCCCTTTGCAGGCCAAGAGCTCCTAAAATGCAAAATTGCACCTGCTTTGGAGGTATTAATGGGCGCCTTTACTTCTAGGGCCCCTCTGCAGCTGCACAGGTTTCTATAATGATAGTTCCGCCCCTGACAACAAATGCTCAAGGTGGAAGGTTACGAGCGTTGCGACCTTTTAGGCGTTCAGGGACATTCATCGCCCGTACGGTATAATTAAAATCCAAAGCAGTATTTCAAGTGGACGGGCTCAAGCCCAACCTGTGGGTCAATGGGGATACGTTGGGAGCATACACTGAAAGAATGTGCCACATATAGTGCACACACTACGCATTAAACGGACCCTATGCATTGACATTACAGTCCCCTTATTGCCCCCCATTCCATAGGTGCCAGGCTGGAAGTTTGGAGACCCCCTGACCCTTTATTTTCTCTATTTCCCTCAAAGGGTGAATGGATGGAAACTTTTTCGAATAGACAGCTGCTTAAAATGAGTATAAGGCAGGAGAGGTAGAGAAAGAAATGGAGCTGCGTCTAAAAGCCAAAGACCCTCGGGGCACTCGTTTCATCATAGGCATATAATGTATCTATTAAGGGAGATGGTTAAGGAAGCTGAGAAACCCAATAAAGTCTAATTATCGAAGAATATTGCAGATTGTAGTAATACGCGAGAAAGTTCAGCCCGGTGCAATCTCTGAAGACCCCGCTGTTAACAAGTTGTCATTCCTTCAGATGAGCGTCGATCCCAGGAGCGGAGCTAACCTTGTTTGCTGGTAAAGTGCCTCTACCTGAACGTTACCTCCTCCAGCAGCTCTACGCTTATCACGCGCTGAACTCCCTGACCTAGCAGATCTGCTCGCGCCCTTTCACAGTGGATTTCCCCTGGGCTGATCGCTGTCAGATGCAGCGATCAGCGGTAAACTCAACTGTTCATCACAACCTCTATAGCAACCTCCAAGCCACTGTGACATGACCGTGCCATACACCTGCACCGGCAATGGATGAAACCTTCACGGCCTCTACTAACCCTCTACAGATATATTGTAACAGCTCACAGATGGATGAAAAGTCCTTCCGATAGTCGTAACGATCATGTAATGATTATGATGGTAAAAAAAAACTATGATGTTGGTTTCATGGGAAACTCAAGACCGTATTATTCTTCAGAAGAGCTGAAGAAGGAAGAGGAGATGAGATCAACGATGTGAGTCCATGAAGAATGGTCAGACCATAGATGCAACCTTGGCCATCACCTAGAGGCCCAAGAGGTAAGGGGGCCAATCCCACCTCTTAAGGATCAAGCAGCCTCTGATGAGGGCACATAAAGGGATGATTAATGGGAAACTATTGGACTGCAAAGAGCCCATACACCGTCTGTGTCTGCCCCTGGGTAAAACCCATGTTCCATAATCATCCAAGCATAACATGAGCTGATGCAATGTGGTAGCCACCGGCGAGGCACTGTTTTGAGGCACCCAAGTTCAATGAGGGAGACCACCATTCGAAAATAAACTCTTTACTGAATAGTATCTTGGTAAGGGTTATATAAAGTCTTATGAACATTTCCATTGAAATATGAAGCATTTTCCACACAGTTTCCTTCCTTAGTAGTTTACTCCAGGACTTTCTATGTCCGCTATTTCGCCCTCCTTCACCAAAACCCAGTCCTGATCAACAAGTCTCCTTTACTTATTCAGCGGTTCCACGTCCTAGATCTTCCACTTCCCTTACTCAGTCCTGCTTAGGCCCTTTGCCACTCAGCGTTATAAGCCCAAGGTCTCGTGGCTAGGCGTCCTCTTCTAGGACTCATCTCCGGAAGGCCACTGTGTCTCTCATAGTCTCTTATTTTCAGGATCTTACTATCCCTCCTGCTTGTAAGCGACACCGTTCCCTCAGCACTCCAGACTCTATCTGCCTTCCTAGCCAGAAGGAGTCACTTTCCCTAAAAAATATCCCCTCCCACTTTGGACTAGTCCCAAAAATCAACTATAAACTAACCCTGTAGACAACTAAACACTAAAAATTACTAACACGCAAACACAATACCATTCGCATTATACAATAGCTACATAAGATGCAAAACACAATTCACATAAAACTTTACATCACACTGACATCATTGGTGTCTTCAGGGGTAGGAACTTGAGTACAGCGGTCCACCATCCTTATACTGACAAAAAGCTACATTTTTCCATAAGCAACCCACTTTCAGAAACCTGGTGTGGAAGGAACATACATCGTGGTCTCAGGAAATCATTCTCTTCTACATGGAATGGAAAAAAAGAACCTAGTTTTTTTAACTTGATAACAAATTTAAAAATATTTTTTACTATCTGAAAATCGATTTTAAAACATGGACATTATATTAGCAAATGCTTAGGGGCAGGAACAGATGCAGAATGAACAGTGGGGAAAGAGCACACAATAGGGTGACTCTAGATAAGGATGGCGAAGACTTGATTAAATGGTGTCGCTCACGAGGGGGACGGTGGACACCCCTGTAAAAAGATCCGCCTGCAGTCGCCTCGTGGCTGGGGAGAGTCCTCAGATATAATATCCAAAAGAAGTTAAAAATACACCATTAAAAATAAGCTGCGCTGGTGGAAGAAGATAATTGCTGCAAGAAGATATGAAGAAGCTTCTTTTACTTGGAGGACAACGCGTTTCGGCGCCAGACTGGCATTTTTATCAAGTCAAAAAGCCGAGTGATCTGTGGTTTCTTTGACTTAATAAAGATGCCAGCCTGGGGTCGAAACACGTTGTCCTAATAAAAGAAACTTCTTCATATCTTCTTGCATCAAGTATCTTCTTCCACCAGCGCCGTTTATTTTTAATAGTGCTTTTTTTCATTCTTTTTGGATATTGGGGACTGGGACTAACTATAAAAAAATGAGAAAAATATTCAGGATTGAGAGTCCTCAGTGGTTGACACCTTTTAATGGCTAACTGAAAAGATGGTAACAAATTGTAAGCTTTCGAGACAACCCAGGAATCTTCATCAGATATCAACCACTGAGGACTCTCAAATCTTTATACTTTTCTATCTACTTGCTAACACCGTGCAAAGATATACATCTCTCCTGGATTAAAAATGAGCAAAGTAATGTCGGAGGAAAGTCCGGTGGTTAAGCTGCTACTATTTTCTTCAAGAAGTGATGGAAAGAAGGTGTGAAGAAGAACTGGGTGAAGAAACCCTGGAATGAGAACCACATGCATCACTGAATAAAGGGTCATCATCAGAGGCGTAGCTAGGGTTTTGGTTCGGGGGGGCGAAACTTCTGAGTGAGCCCCTAACCAGAGAACCTCAGCAGATGACCGCGCTGTTGCCAAAAATAATATATATATATTCCATTATTGGGGCGCCAGCGCGGCCCCCCAATGCGCACCGCAATAATGGAAGAGAGCATCACATGACGCTCCCTCTCCCATCATTGCCCTCTTCCTCTGACCCACAGCGGGTGTACGATGACGTCACTTCATCGCGTCCCCGCTGTGTGCCGGTCTGACTGCCACGCAGCTCCTGACATCAGAGCAGAGCCGCCGCCGAAATCAGCGTGGGAGTGAGGAGGAGACGTGAGTATAGTTTTTTTTTAAATTTATATAGTGAGTCCTGGTTGCATGATTATGATACCCCATATGATGGGGGGCAGCATGATACCCCATATGAGGGGGGTAGTATGATACCACGCATGAGGGGGCAGCATGATACCCCGTATGAGGGGGGTAGTATGATACCCCGCAAGAGGGGGGCAGCATGATACCCCATATGATGGGGGGCAGCATGATACCCCATATGAGTGGGGTAGTATGATACCCCATATGAGGGGGCAGCATGATACCCCATATGAGGGATAGTATGATACCCAGCATGGGGGGGGCAGCATGATACCCCATATAAGGAAGGGCAGCATGATACCCCATGAGGGGGGCAGCATGATACTCTATGAGGGGGGCCTATTATATTCCGAAGGGGCTACACTATATTTTTTTTGGGGGGGCAGTATTATACCATATGAAGGGGGCTACATCATAGAGAAAGAAAAACAGAGAGAGAAAGAGGAAAGAAAGAACAGAGAGAGAAAGAAAGAACAGAAAGAAAGAACAGAGAGAAAGGAAGAACGTAGAGAGAGAAAGAAAGATTAGAGAGAAAGAAAGCAGGGAAAGAAAGAACAGAAAGAAAGAACAGAGAGAGAGAAAGAAAGAACAGAGAGAAAAAGAAAGAACAGAGAGAGAGAAAGATTAGAGAGAGAGAACAGAGAGAAAGAAAGAAGGGAAAGAAAGAACAGAGAGAAAGAAAGAAGGGAAAGAAAGAACAGAGCGAAAGAAAGAACAGAGAGACAGAGAGAAAGGAAGAGGGGAAAGAAAGAAAGAACAGAGAGAGGAAGAAAGAACAGAGAGAGAGAGAAACAGAGAGAGAAAGAACAGAGAGAGATAAAGAAATAGAGAGAGAAAGAAACTATAGCAGCCCGGCTCCCATTGCAGTGCCCACCTGAGCCTCCAGGTGCAGGACATATCATGATCCGCTCACATGGCCGACATCCCCGAGTCCAAGGCGATCCCGCTGTCCGCGCTGTTGGAGGAGACGGTGATGGATCTGAAGCATTCCCTGAAGTGCCTCCATGGTTCCGTCATAATCTCCTCCCAAAATTACCTAATTTCCGGTCAGCTTCCAGCACGTCACTTTCGGTGGAACGTCACGTGCAAATTTTAAAGTGCTCCTCGGGGCTCCGCCATGTACTCCTGTGTCCGCGGGAAAAGTAAGCTCCCGAAACGGGCAGAATTTCTCTCAAAATTGAGATGGTTGGGAGGTATGAATGCTCCCCACCATACACCTTGTACACGCATAGCTCCGCACACCTCATACACACACGGTTCCGCTTTCTATGCCTCGTACACCTCGCACACACGCGGCTCCGCTCCATACACCTTGTACACACGCGGCTCCGCACACCTCGCACACTCGCGGCTCCGCTCCGTACACGTCGCACACACATGGCTCTGCTCCGTACACCTCGTACACACACGGCTCCGCTCCCTACACCTCTTACACACGCGGCGCCACTCCGAACATCTCGTACACACACGGCTCCGCTCTGTCCACCTCGAACACACGCGGCTCCGCTCCGTACACCTCGTACACACATGGCTCCTCTCCGTACACCTTGCACACACGGCTCTGCTCCGTACACCTCGTACACACGCGGCTCTTCTCCGTACACCTCATACACACACGGCTCCGGTCCGTACACCTCGTACACATGCGGCTCTGCTCTGTACACCTCGTACACATGCGGCTCCGCTCCGTACACCTTGTACACACATGGCTCCTCTCCGTACACCTCGCACCACATGGCTCCTCTCCGTACACCTCGCACACACGCGGCTCTGCTCCGTACACCTCGTACACACATGGCTCCGGTCTGTAAACCTCGTACACATGCGGCTCCGCTCTGTACACCTCGTACACACATGGCTCCTCTCCGTACACCTCGCACACACGCGGCTCTGCTCTGTACACCTCGTACACACGCGGCTCTGCTCCATACACCTCGTACACACGCGGCTCCGCTCCGTACACCTCGTACACAAGCGGCTCTGCTCCGTACACCTCGTACACACGCGGCTGTGCTCCGTACACCTCGTACACACATGGCTCCTCTCCAAACACCTCGTACACACGCGGCTCCACTCCGTACACCTCGTACACACGCGGTTCCCTCCATACACCTCGACACACGCGGCTCCGCTCCCTCCACCTCGTACACACGCGGCTCTGCTCCATACACCTCGTACACACATGGCTCCTCTCCGTACACATCGTACACACGCGGCTCTGCTCCCTCCACCTCATACACACGCGGCTCCTCTCCGTACACCTCGTACACACACGGCTCCACTCCGTACACCTCGTACACACGCTGTTCCCTCCGTACACCTGGTACACATGCGGCTCTGCTCCGTACACCTCATACACACACAGCTTTGCTACATGCACCCTGTAAACCCCTCCTGACCCCACACAGAAACTTCCCTTCATCCAGCACCATGAGAACCAGCACAGCAGAGTGCATACATACTGAGACCCCTGATCATGTGACCTCGACTCCTCCCCTCCTGTGACCTCATCACAGGTCCTGCGGCAGAGAAGAGGACATAGGGGCAGAGCAGGGAGATGATTGATTCTCACTCTCTGCTGCAGATACAGTTAAGTGTAAATCCGGGTGGGCCCCCTCACAGCGCGGGGCCCGGGGCGACCACCCCCTCTGCCCCCCCGGTAGCTACACTACTGGTCATCGTACAACGACGGTAATCCGGTCCGTGATTGTGGATTTACTCAGCTTAGTAACTTAGCAAGTAATCGCTTACCCGCGGAATAGGGGATAACTTTCTGATCGCTTGGGTCTTCCACCGATCCCAAGAATGGCCAGTGTAAATAAAGCTTTGATAGCCCATGTGCATCTCAGCTTCCAGTCCCCGCCACTGGGACTGCCGGAGATAGCTATGATGTCAACAGGATTAATGTTCAAACTTGAACACCAAATTTCCAAACTGATTAATCTTCAAATCAGTGAAGACTTTCTGTAGACTCATTCATAGGCGGTAATATAGGCTCCGAGTGACGTCAAGGCTAGGAATCGTTCATGCTGCTTTCTACATGCACCACTGATCTCCAGCATTGGAAGACCATATGCTCCGAGTCTCCCCCTCCATACATTTTTCAACTCTCCAATGAGCGGCCATTAATTACAGAACATTCTGCCATTGTGCTGATGTTTACCAGTTGTTGACAAGTCATTCCAATTATTTTTTCTTTTATGAACCTGGCAAGATAATTCTTTGGCAGGAACAGCTTTCGCTAGGACTTCCTGTTCTCCCGGATGACGAAGCGGCATTAGGAAGCCAACATTTTCCTGGCACCAGCACCTGAATAAAAGTAGATTTTTGTTTTTATAAACTACAAGCAAAATATGATTTAACATCAAACCAGTCTACGGTATAAGAGCGGCTGTACAAAGTAGCAGACATATCAAGAGACCTCAAGGCCCACCACGGAAGGTACCACCTAAACCGAAGTGTCTTCTGATGATCTTATGATAAGGGTTGCAGAAAATCAACACAAAAGTTCTCTGCAAGTATCTAAAGAAGTAGAAATCCGAACCGGGGTGACACAATCCAGTGCACACTAAGAGGAACGGTAGGCATGGGTGGAAGAATCTTCTAAAGTCCATGTATAAAAAAAGCCACCTAAAATTTGCGAAAGTCCATGCTGAAAAATATGAATACTTCTGGGACTCTATACTCTGAAGTGATGAGACCAAGAGAAAGGTTTTTGGAACTGATGGCTTCAAAACTTATTAGTTTTGCAAAGGTGAAGAATACAAAGAAAAATGTCTGGTACCTCCAGTGAGACATGGTGGTGGCAGTTTCCTAATGTGGTGCTCCCTGACACTGCTGGAGTCTGGGGGGGCTACATGTCATTGATGGGACCACGAATTCACAGATATCCTGCTCTACAGTGACAGAGAAGATGCCGCTATCAATCTCGGACCTTGGTAGATGAGCATTTTTCCAACATCTCAATGATCCAAAAAACACATTTCTGAAGAACAGGGTGACATTGACTCAGTGGCCAAGTGTCTTCTAATCTGACCCAACTGGACACCTATGGTAAGTTCTGAAGAGACAAGTTGTCATCACTCTCCATCCAGGTTCTAAAAGAAGCCGTTCTCGAAGGATGGATGGATGTTGTAATTTGTCACCAACTTGTTCATGCTATGTCTAGAGCCATGTCTAGAACACTCGGTGCTGTCCTTACAAATCATGGAAGTCATACATCAAAAACCGGATGTAGGAATTTTTGATGTGGGGGTGTACTCATTTTTGCATCAACTATTTTGAGTAAAACTGTAGATTTTGTAGTCAGAGTTATCAACCGTTGTGTTATGGGTGAAAATTTGATCTAGGAGACTCAGTCTGGTCAAAATTTTGGAAATTGTTCTTGTGCTTAGTGAAATATTGACTCAAATCTTAATTTTCAAAGGGGGTGTACTCATTTATGCTGAGCACTGTATCATGAATGCTTTAAAGGGGTCATGGCGGCATTGCATGTCGGCCTCGTTTTGCATAAGATCGGTTGTATTTTGCAGTATTATTTTGGCGCTATACAAGGAATGGGACAATTTGACCGAGGAAAGATAAAAATAAAGAATATGGAGAGTTCCAGGGAATACTGCTTTAATAAAAAGTGGTGAAAAAATGGCAAAAATTCAAAATAAATTGGTAAAATGAATGATAAATAAACAGAACGATTCCTGGCACAAAGTTTAGTGTCTTCCGTCTAACACCTTTCATCAGTTTTAATACACAGCAATTAAAGAAAGCACTTTCTGAAATCCATCATTCCTCCGAGACGGCTGAGAATGGTGCGCTGCACCTCGGGCTGATGTAGAAGTGTCATATATCAGCGGAGTCAAAAAATCTGCAAACTCAGAGCGCTGAAATGTGCTAGAGAAAAACAGGTGATGGATCATCTCCGGGAGACGTCCCAAATCGTCAGAGCTGCATTAAGTAATTGTGGCTCCTCGATGATATTTATTTATTGCCGGTTCTCCGCGCTCCTCCACAAACACAGAAGGCTGTGTGCACACGCTGCGGATTCTGCTGCGGATTCTGCTGCGGTGTACAGTATATAATATCCTATGGATATTAAAAACCGCAGTGCAGACGGTGCAGATTTTTCCGCACGGTTTTCCTGCGGTTCCTAAACCGCAGAAAGAATTGACATGTCACTTCGTTCTGCAGATTCCGCTGCGGTTTGCCATCTCCTCCATTGTGGTGATGAAAAACTGCAGGACAAAACCGCAGAGCAATCCGCAGCGTGTGCACAAGCACACACCCTAAGTGTCATATCGGATAAAAAAGGAGAATTTCACCTGGAGAAAATGTATTGAAATGAGGCGGATGTACAATATGATGTGTAATAGTCAGCGGCGACGGGCGAAAGATGAGAAATGAAGGCGAGCAAAAGAATACGGAGAAAAGAAAACAAGCTCAGCTAAAAAAGTTCAAAAAAAGTAAAAACAGCAGAAAAGGCTCCTGTCCTGTATAGAAACTCCCAACAATACACAGCAGACAGACGGAAAAGGAGAATCACGGCCAAAGAGTCCGAGGAGACAGAAACAATATTATTTTACTAACCTGGTATCCAATATATTATTATCCTGTACCCCAAGTGTCAGCGTCATTATCCTATACCCCAAGTATCAGCGTCATTAACCTGTACCCCAAGTGTCAATGCCATTATCCTGCACCCCGAGTATCAGCGTTATTATCCTGTACCCCAAGTGTCAGTGCCATTATCCTGCACCCCGAGTGTCAGTGTCATTATCCTGTACCCCAAGTGTCAGTGCCATTATCCTGTACCCCAAGTATCAGTGTCATTATCCTGTACCCCAAGTGTCAGTGCCATTATCCTGCACCCCGAGTGTCAGCGTCATTATCCTGTACCCCAAGTGTCAGTGCCATTATCCTGTACCCCAAGTGTCAGCGTCATTATCCTGTACCCTGAGTGTCAGTGTCATTATCCTGTACCCTGAGTGTCAGTGTCATTATCCTGTACCCCAAGTGTCAGTGCCATTATCCTGTACCCCAAGTATCAGCGTTATTATCCTGTACCCCAAGTGTCAGTGTCATTATCCTGCACCCCGAGTGTCAGTGTCATTATCCTGTACCCCAAGTGTCAGCGACATTATCCTATACCCCAAGTATCAGCGTCATTAACCTGTACCCCAAGTGTCAGTGCCATTATCCTGTACCCCAAGTATCAGCGTTATTATCCTGTACCCCAAGTGTCAGTGCCATTATCCTGCACCCCAAGTGTCAGCGTCATTATCCTATACCCCAAGTATCAGCGTCATTAACCTGTACCCCAAGTGTCAGTGCCATTATCCTGTACCCCAAGTATCAGCGTTATTATCCTGTACCCCAAGTGTCAGTGCCATTATCCTGCACCCCAAGTGTCAGCGTCATTATCCTATACCCCAAGTATCAGCGTCATTAACCTGTACCCCAAGTGTCAGCGTCATTATCCTATACCCCAAGTATCAGTGCCATTATCCTGTACCCCAAGTATCAGCGTTATTATCCTGTACTCCAAGTGTCAGTGCCATTATCCTGCACCCCGAGTGTCAGTGTCATTATCCTGTACCCCAAGTGTCAGTGCCATTATCCTGTACCCCAAGTGTCAGCGACATTATCCTGTACCCCAAGTGTCAGCATCATTATCCTATACCCCGAGTGTCAGTGTCATTATCCTGTACCCCGAGTGTCAGTGTCATCATCCTGCACCTCAAGTGTCAGCGTCATTATCCTATACCCAAAGTATCAGCGTCATTAACCTGTACCCCAAGTGTCAGTGTCATTAACCTGTACCCCAAGTGTCAGTGCCATTATCCTGTACCGCAAGTATCAGCGTTATTATCCTGTACCCCAAGTGTCAGTGCCATTATCCTGTACCCCAAGTGTCAGTGCCATTATCCTGCACCCCGAGTGTCAGTGTCATTATCCTGTACCCCAAGTGCCAGCGACATTATCCTGCACCCCGAGTGTCAGTGTCATTATCCTGTACCCCGAGTGTCAGCGACATTATCCTGCACCCCGAGTGTCAGTGTCATTATCCTGTACCCCAAGTGTCAGTGCCATTATCCTGTACCCCAAGTGTCAGTGCCATTATCCTGCACCCCGAGTGTCAGTGTCATTATCCTGTACCCCAAGTGTCAGCGACATTATCCTGTACCCCAAGTATCAGCGTTATTATCCTGTACCCCAAGCGTCCGTGCCATTATCCTGTACCCCAAGTATCAGTGACATTATCCTGTACCCCAAGTATCAGTGTCATTATCCTGTACCCCAAGTATCAGCGTCATTATCCTGCACCTCAAGTGTCAGTGCCATTATCCTGTACCCCGAGTGTCAGTGTCATTATCCTGTACCCCGAGTGTCAGTGCCATTATCCTGTACCCCGAGTATCAATGCCATTATCCTGTACCCCAAGTGTCAGTGTCATTATCCTGTACCCCAAGTGTCAGTGTCATTATCCTGTACCCCAAGTGTCAGTGTCATTATCCTGCACACCAAGTGTCAGCGTCATTATCCTGTACCCCGAGTGTCAGTGTCATTATCCTGTACCCCGAGTATCAGTGCCATTATCCTGTACCCCAAGTGTCAGTGCCATTATCCTGTACCCCAAGTGTCAGTGTCATTATCCTGTACCCCGAGTGTCAGTGTCATTATCCTGTACCCCAAGTGTCAGTGTCATTATCCTGTACCCCGAGTGTCAGTGTCATTATCCTGTACCCCAAGTGTCAGTGTCATTATCCTGTACCCCGTGTAAGTATAATTTTCCTGTACCCCAAGTGTCAGTGTCGTTATCCTGCAGCCCAAGTGTCAGTGTCATTATCCTGTACCCTGAGTGTCAGTGCCATTATCCTGTACTCCTAGTGTCAGTGTTATTGTCCTGTACCCCGAGTGTCAGTGTCATTATCCTGTACCCCAAGTGTCTCTGTCATTATACTGTACCCCGAGTGTCAGTGTCATTCTCCTGTACCCCGAGTGTCAGTGTCATTATCCTGCACCCCGAGTGTCAGTGTCATTATCCCATACCCCGAGTGTCAGTGTCATTATCCTGTACCCCGAGTGTCAGTGCATTATCCTGTACCCCGAGTGTCAGTGTCATTATCCCATACCCCGAGTGTCAGTGTCATTATCCTGTACCCCGAGTGTCAGTGTCATTATCCTGCACCCCGAGTGTCAGTGTCATTATCCCATACCCCGAGTGTCAGTGCCATTATCCTGTACCCCAAGTATCAGCGTTATTATCCTGTACCCCAAGTGTCAGTGCCATTATCCTGCACCCCAAGTGTCAGCGTCATTATCCTATACCCCAAGTATCAGCGTCATTAACCTGTACCCCAAGTGTCAGTGCCATTATCCTGTACCCCAAGTATCAGCGTTATTATCCTGTACTCCAAGTGTCAGTGCCATTATCCTGCACCCCGAGTGTCAGTGTCATTATCCTGTACCCCAAGTGTCAGTGCCATTATCCTGTACCCCAAGTGTCAGCGTTATTATCCTGTACTCCAAGTGTCAGTGCCATTATCCTGCACCCCGAGTGTCAGTGTCATTATCCTGTACCCCAAGTGTCAGTGCCATTATCCTGTACCCCAAGTATCAGCGTTATTATCCTGTACTCCAAGTGTCAGTGCCATTATCCTGCACCCCGAGTGTCAGTGTCATTATCCTGTACCCCAAGTGTCAGTGCCATTATCCTGCACCCCGAGTGTCAGTGTCATTATCCTGTACCCCGAGTGTCAGTGTCATCATCCTGCACCTCAAGTGTCAGCGTCATTATCCTATACCCAAAGTATCAGCGTCATTAACCTGTACCCCAAGTGTCAGTGTCATTAACCTGTACCCCAAGTGTCAGTGCCATTATCCTGTACCGCAAGTATCAGCGTTATTATCCTGTACCCCAAGTGTCAGTGCCATTATCCTGCACCCCGAGTGTCAGTGTCATTATCCTGTACCCCAAGTGCCAGCGACATTATCCTGCACCCCGAGTGTCAGTGTCATTATCCTGTACCCCGAGTGTCAGCGACATTATCCTGCACCCCGAGTGTCAGTGTCATTATCCTGTACCCCAAGTGTCAGTGCCATTATCCTGTACCCCAAGTGTCAGTGCCATTATCCTGCACCCCGAGTGTCAGTGTCATTATCCTGTACCCCAAGTGTCAGCGACATTATCCTGTACCCCAAGTATCAGCGTTATTATCCTGTACCCCAAGCGTCCGTGCCATTATCCTGTACCCCAAGTATCAGTGACATTATCCTGTACCCCAAGTATCAGTGTCATTATCCTGTACCCCAAGTATCAGCGTCATTATCCTGCACCTCAAGTGTCAGTGCCATTATCCTGTACCCCGAGTGTCAGTGTCATTATCCTGTACCCCGAGTGTCAGTGCCATTATCCTGTACCCCGAGTATCAATGCCATTATCCTGTACCCCAAGTGTCAGTGTCATTATCCTGTACCCCAAGTGTCAGTGTCATTATCCTGTACCCCAAGTGTCAGTGTCATTATCCTGCACACCAAGTGTCAGCGTCATTATCCTGTACCCCGAGTGTCAGTGTCATTATCCTGTACCCCGAGTATCAGTGCCATTATCCTGTACCCCAAGTGTCAGTGCCATTATCCTGTACCCCAATTGTCATTGTCATTATCCTGTACCCCGAGTGTCAGTGTCATTATCCTGTACCCCAAGTGTCAGTGTCATTATCCTGTACCCCGTGTAAGTATAATTTTCCTGTACCCCAAGTGTCAGTGTCGTTATCCTGCAGCCCAAGTGTCAGTGTCATTATCCTGTACCCCGTGTAAGTATAATTTTCCCATACCCCAAGTATCAGCGTCATTAACCTGTACCCCAAGTGTCAGTGCCATTATCCTGTACCCCAAGTATCAGCGTTATTATCCTGTACTCCAAGTGTCAGTGCCATTATCCTGCACCCCGAGTGTCAGTGTCATTATCCTGTACCCCAAGTGTCAGTGCCATTATCCTGTACCCCAAGTGTCAGCGTTATTATCCTGTACTCCAAGTGTCAGTGCCATTATCCTGCACCCCGAGTGTCAGTGTCATTATCCTGTACCCCAAGTGTCAGTGCCATTATCCTGTACCCCAAGTATCAGCGTTATTATCCTGTACTCCAAGTGTCAGTGCCATTATCCTGCACCCCGAGTGTCAGTGTCATTATCCTGTACCCCAAGTGTCAGTGTCATCATCCTGCACCTCAAGTGTCAGCGTCATTATCCTATACCCAAAGTATCAGCGTCATTAACCTGTACCCCAAGTGTCAGTGTCATTAACCTGTACCCCAAGTGTCAGTGCCATTATCCTGTACCGCAAGTATCAGCGTTATTATCCTGTACCCCAAGTGTCAGTGCCATTATCCTGTACCCCAAGTGTCAGTGCCATTATCCTGCACCCCGAGTGTCAGTGTCATTATCCTGTACCCCAAGTGCCAGCGACATTATCCTGCACCCCGAGTGTCAGTGTCATTATCCTGTACCCCGAGTGTCAGCGACATTATCCTGCACCCCGAGTGTCAGTGTCATTATCCTGTACCCCAAGTGTCAGTGCCATTATCCTGTACCCCAAGTGTCAGTGCCATTATCCTGCACCCCGAGTGTCAGTGTCATTATCCTGTACCCCAAGTGTCAGCGACATTATCCTGTACCCCAAGTATCAGCGTTATTATCCTGTACCCCAAGCGTCCGTGCCATTATCCTGTACCCCAAGTATCAGTGACATTATCCTGTACCCCAAGTATCAGTGTCATTATCCTGTACCCCAAGTATCAGCGTCATTATCCTGCACCTCAAGTGTCAGTGCCATTATCCTGTACCCCGAGTGTCAGTGTCATTATCCTGTACCCCGAGTGTCAGTGCCATTATCCTGTACCCCGAGTATCAATGCCATTATCCTGTACCCCAAGTGTCAGTGTCATTATCCTGTACCCCAAGTGTCAGTGTCATTATCCTGCACACCAAGTGTCAGCGTCATTATCCTGTACCCCGAGTGTCAGTGTCATTATCCTGTACCCCGAGTATCAGTGCCATTATCCTGTACCCCAAGTGTCAGCGTCATTATCCTGTACCCCAAGTGTCAGTGTCATTATCCTGCACACCAAGTGTCAGCGTCATTATCCTGTACCCCGAGTGTCAGTGTCATTATCCTGTACCCCGAGTATCAATGCCATTATCCTGTACCCCAAGTGTCAGTGTCATTATCCTGTACCCCAAGTGTCAGTGTCATTATCCTGCACACCAAGTGTCAGCGTCATTATCCTGTACCCCGAGTGTCAGTGTCATTATCCTGTACCCCGAGTATCAGTGCCATTATCCTGTACCCCGAGTGTCAGTGTCATTATCCTGTACCCCAAGTGTCAGTGCCATTATCCTGTACCCCAAGTGTCAGTGTCATTATCCTGTACCCCAAGTGTCAGTGTCATTATCCTGTACCCCAAGTGTCAGTGTCATTATCCTGTACCCCGAGTGTCAGTGTCATTATCCTGTACCCCAAGTGTCAGTGTCATTATCCTGTACCCCGTGTAAGTATAATTTTCCTGTACCCCAAGTGTCAGTGTCGTTATCCTGCAGCCCAAGTGTCAGTGTCATTATCCTATACCCTGAGTGTCAGTGCCATTATCCTGTACTCCTAGTGTCAGTGTTATTGTCCTGTACCCCGAGTGTCAGTGTCATTATCCTGTACTCCAAGTGTCTCTGTCATTATACTGTACCCCGAGTGTCAGTGTCATTCTCCTGTACCCCGAGTGTCAGTGTCATTATCCTGCACCCCGAGTGTCAGTGTCATTATCCCATACCCCGAGTGTCAGTGTCATTATCCTGTACCCCGAGTGTCAGTGCATTATCCCGTACCCCGAGTGTCAGTGTCATTATCCCATACCCCGAGTGTCAGTGTCATTATCCTGTACCCCGAGTGTCAGTGTCATTATCCTGCACCCCGAGTGTCAGTGTCATTATCCCATACCCCGAGTGTCAGTGTCATTATCCTGTACCCCGAGTGTCAGTGCCATTATCCTGTACCCCGAGTGTCAGTGTCATTATCCTGCACCCCGAGTGTCAGTGTCATTATCCTGCACCCCGAGTGTCAGTGTCATTATCCTGTACCCCGAGTGTGAGTGCATTATCCTGTACCCCGAGTGTCAGTGCCATTATCCTGTACCCCGAGTGTCAGTGCCAGTATCCTGTACCCCAAGTATCAGCGTCATTATCCTGTACCCCGAGTGTCAGTGCCAGTATCCTGTACCCCGAGTGTCAGTGCCAGTATCCTGTACCTCAAGTGTCAGTGCCATTATCCTGTACCTCGAGTGTCAGTGTCATTATCCTGTACCCCGAGTGTCAGTGCCATTATCCTGCACACCAAGTGTCAGCGTCATTATCCTGTACCCCGAGTGTCAGTGTCATTATCCTGTACCCCGAGTATCAGTGCCATTATCCTGTACCCCAAGTGTCAGTGTCATTATCCTGTACCCCAAGTGTCAGTGTCATTATCCTGCACCCCAAGTGTCAGCGTCATTATCCTGCACCCCAAGTGTCAGTGTCATTATCCTGTACCCCGTGTCAGCATAATTTTCCTGAACCCCAAGTGTCAGTGTCGTTATCCTGCAGCCCAAGTGTCAGTGTCATTATCCTGTACCCTGAGTGTCAGTGCCATTATCCTGTACTCCTAGTGTCAGTGTTATTGTCCTGTACCCCGATTGTCAGTGTCATTATCCTGTACCCCGAGTGTCAGTGTCATTATCCTGTACCCTGAGTGTCTCTGTCATTATACTGTACCCCGAGTGTCAGTGTCATTCTCCTGTACCCCGAGTGTCAGTGTCATTATCCTGCACCCCGAGTGTCAGTGTCATTATCCCATACCCCGAGTGTCAGTGTCATTATCCTGTACCCCGAGTGTCAGTGCATTATCCTGTACCCCGAGTGTCAGTGTCATTATCCCATACCCCGAGTGTCAGTGTCATTATCCTGCACCCCGAGTGTCAGTGTCATTATCCTGTACCCCGAGTGTCAGTGTCATTATCCTGCACCCCGAGTGTCAGTGTCATTATCCCATACCCCGAGTGTCAGTGTCATTATCCTGTACCCCGAGTGTCAGTGTCATTATCCTGTACCCCGAGTGTCAGTGTCATTATCCTGTACCCCGAGTGTCAGTGTCATTATCCTGTACCCCGTGTCAGCATAATTTTCCTGTACCCCAAGTGTCAGTGTCGTTATCCTGCAGCCCAAGTGTCAGTGTCATTATCCTGTACCCTGAGTGTCAGTGCCATTATCCTGTACTCCTAGTGTCAGTGTTATTGTCCTGTACCCCGATTGTCAGTGTCATTATCCTGTACCCCGAGTGTCAGTGTCATTATCCTGTACCCCGAGTGTCTCTGTCATTATACTGTACCCCGAGTGTCAGTGTCATTCTCCTGTACCCCGAGTGTCAGTGCATTATCCTGTACCCCGAGTGTCAGTGTCATTATCCCATACCCCGAGTGTCAGTGTCATTATCCCATACCCCGAGTGTCAGTGTCATTATCCTGCACCCCGAGTGTCAGTGTCATTATCCCAAACCCCGAGTGTCAGTGTCATTATCCTGTACCCCGAGTGTCAGTGTGATTATCCTGTACCCCGAGTCAGTGTCATTATCCTGCACCCCGAGTGTCAGTGTCATTATCCCATACCCCGAGTGTCAGTGTCATTATCCTGTACCCCAAGTGTCAGTGTCATTATCCTGTACCCCGAGTGTCAGTGTCATTATCCTGTACCCCGAGTGTCAGTGTCATTATCCCATACCCCGAGTGTCAGTGTCATTATCCTGTACCCCGAGTGTCAGTGTCATTATCCCATACCCCGAGTGTCAGTGTCATTATCCTGTACCCCGAGTGTCAGTGTCATTATCCCATACCCCGAGTGTCAGTGTCATTATCCTGTACCCCGAGTGTCAGTGTCATTATCCTGTACCCCGAGTGTCAGTGTCATTATCCTGTACCCCGTGTCAGCATAATTTTCCTGTACCCCAAGTGTCAGTGTCGTTATCCTGCAGCCCAAGTGTCAGTGCCATTATCCTGTACTCCTAGTGTCAGTGTTATTGTCCTGAACCCCGAGTGTCAGTGTCATTATCCTGTACCCCGAGTGTCAGTGTCATTATCCTGTACCCCGAGTGTCTCTGTCATTATACTGTACCCCGAGTGTCAGTGTCATTATCCTGCACCCCGAGTGTCAGTGTCATTATCCTGTACCCCGAGTGTCAGTGCCATTATCCTGTACCCCGAGTGTCAGTGCCATTATCCTGTACCCCGAGAGTCAGTGTTATCCTGTACCCCGAGTGTCAGTGCCATTATCCTGTACCCCGAGTGTCAGTGTCATTATCCTGTACCCCTAGTGTCAGTGTTTTTATTCTGTACCCCGAGTGTCAGTGTCATTATCCTGTACTCTGCGTGTCAGTGTCATTATTCTGTACCCTGTGTGTCAGTGTCATTATCCTGTACCCTGAGTGTCAGTCTCATTATCCTGTACCCCGAGTGTCAGTGTCATTATCCTGTACCCTGAGTGTCAGTGTCATTATCCTGTACCCCGAGTGTCAGTGTCATTATCCTGTACCCCCAGTGTCAGTCTCATTATCCTGTACCCCGAGTGTCAGTGTCATTATCCTGCACCCCGAGTGTCAGTGCCATTATCCTGTATCCCGAGTGTCAGTGCCATTATCCTGTATCCCGAGTGTCAGTGCCATTATCCTGTATCCCGAGTGTCAGTGTCATTATCCTGTACCCCCAGTGTCAGTCTCATTATCCTGTACCCCGAGTGTCAGTGTCATTATCCTGCACCCCGAGTGTCAGTGCCATTATCCTGTATCCCGAGTGTCAGTGCCATTATCCTGTATCCCGAGTGTCAGTGCCATTATCCTGTACCCCTAGTGTCAGTGTTTTTATTCTGTACCCCGAGTGTCAGTGTCATTATCCTGTACCCTGTGTGTCAGTGTCATTATCCTGTACCCCGAGTGTCAGTGTCATTATCCTGTACCCCGAGTGTCAGTGCCATTATCCTGTACCCCGCGTGTCAGTGCCATTATCCTGTATCCCGAGTGTCAGTGCCATTATCCTGTACCCCGAGTGTCATTGTCATTATCCTGTACCCCGCTTGTCAGTGCCATTATCCTGTACCCCAAGTGTCAGTGTCATCATCCTGCACCCCGAGTGTCAGTATCATTATCCTGCACCCCGAGTGTCAGTATCATTATCCTGTACCCCGCATGTCAGTGCCATTATCCTGTACCCTGAGTGTCAGTATCATTATCCTGTACCCCGCATGTCAGTGCCATTATCCTGTATCCCGAGTGTCAGTGCCATTATCCTGTACCCCGAGTGTCAGTGTCATCATCCTGCACCCCGAGTGTCAGTGTCATTATCCTGTACCCCGAGTGTCAGCGTCATTATCCTGTACCCCTGAGTGTCAGTGTCATAATCCTGCACCCCGAGTGTCAGTGTCATAATCCTATACCCCGAGTGTCAGTGCCATTATCCTTTACCCCGAGTGTCAGTGTCATTATCCTGTACCCCTAGTGTCAGTGCCATTATCCTTTACCCCAAGTGTCAGTGTCATTATCCTGTACCCTGAGTGTCAGTGTCATTATCATGCACCCCGAGTGTCAGTGTCATTATCCTGCACCCCGAGTGTCAGTGTCATTATCCTGTACCCCGCGTGTCAGTGCCATTATCCTGTATCCCGAGTGTCAGTGCCATTATCCTGTACCCCGAGTGTCAGTATCATTATCCTGTACCCCGAGTGTCAGTGTCATTATCCTGTACCCCGAGTATCAGTGTCATTATCCTGCACCCCGAGTGTCAGTGTCATTATCCTGTACCCCGAGTGTCAGCGTCATTATCCTGTACCCCTGAGTGTCAGTGTCATAATCCTGCACCCCGAGTGTCAGTGTCATAATCCTATACCCCGAGTGTCAGTGCCATTATCCTTTACCCCGAGTGTCAGTGTTATTATCCTGTACCCCTAGTGTCAGTGCCATTATCCTTTACCCCAAGTGTCAGTGTCATTATCCTGTACCCTGAGTGTCAGTGTCATTATCCTGCACCCCGAGTGTCAGTGTCATTATCCTTTACCCCGAGTGTCAGTGTCATTATCCTGTACCCCGCGTGTCAGTGCCATTATCCTGTATCCCGAGTGTCAGTGCCATTATCCTTTATCCCGAGTGTCAGTGTCATTATCCTGTACCCCGAGTGTCAGTGCCATTATCCTTTACCCCGAGTGTCAGTGTCATTATCCTGCACCCCCAGTGTCAGGGTCATTATCCTGCACCCCGAGTGTCAGTGTCATTATCCTGCACCCCGAGTGTCAGTGTCATTATCCTGTACCCCGAGTGTCAGTGTCATTATCCTGCACCCCGAGTGTCAGTGTCATTATCCTGCACCCCGAGTGTCTGTGTCATTATCCTGTACCGAGTGTCTCTGTCATTATCCTGTACCCCGAGTGTCAGTGTCATTATCCTGTATCCCGAGTGTCAGCGTCATTATCCTGTACCCCGAGTGTCTCTGTCATTATACTGTACCCCGAGTGTCAGTGTCATTATCCTGTACCCCAAGTGTCAGTGCCATTATCCTGTACTCCTAGTGTCAGTGTTATTGTCCTGTACCCCGAGTGTCTGTGTCATTATCCTGTACCCCGAGTGTCAGTGTCATTAACCTGTACCCCGAGTGTCAGTGTCATTATCCTGCACCCCGAGTGTCAGTGCCATTGTCCTGTACCCCGAGTGTCAGTGCCATTATCCTGCACCCCGAGTGTCAGTGTCATTATCCTGCACCCCGAGTGTCAGTGTCATTATCCTGCACCCCGAGTGTCAGTGTCATTATCCTGTACCCCGAGTGTCAGTGTCATTATCCTGTACCCCGAGTGTCGGTGTCATTACCCTGCACCCCGAGTGTCGGTACCCCGAGTGTCAGTGCCATTATCCTGTACCCCGAGTGTCAGTGTCATTATCCTGTACCCCGAGTGTCGGTGTCATTACCCTGCACCCCGAGTGTCGGTGCCCCGAGTGTCAGTGCCATTATCCTGTACCCCGAGTGTCAGTGTCATTATCCTGTACCCCGAGTGTCAGTGCCATTATCCTGTACCCCGAGTGTCAGTGTCATTATCCTGTACCCCGAGTGTCAGTGTCATTATCCTGTACCCCGAGTGTCAGTGTCATTATCCTGTACCCCGAGTGTCAGTGTCATTATCCTGTACCCCGAGTATCAGTGTCATTATCCTGTACCCCAAGTGTCAGTGTCATTATCCTGTACCCCGAGTGTCAGTGCCATTATCCTGCACCCCGAGGTCTTTGTGCTGATATACAGTATCTTGTATATGAAGGTTTGTGGGATCTTCCGCTGTCTCACCACACACGGATCATGCCTGGTCCCCCCTCGCCGCCCCTCATCCTCCCGGCAGGGACCCTCGGATCCCCCATAAATGGCCGGTCTGTCCGCCTGCCACTGATGTGTTCTTCTCTCCTTCCCTAATTCTCAGCCGGGGAGATAAGCCCTACAAGCTGGAAACGCTGCGAAATCCTAATCACTGAAGATGTTGGTAATCGTCTTACGTTCTCAGTGTGCGGCGTTTGAGGCTCGGAGACAAACCGATGATTATTGACTGGACTGAGGACGGAGCGGGATAAAAGACCTGCATTGTGGGAGGACAGACGTGCGACGGTCCTGGGGCCATACATGGAGGACCGGTGACATCCCCAAACATGTCTCCGCTTCAAAGCGGGATTTTGGAGAACCAATCCCATTGCCTAGTGTGAGTGATCCCCAACCATCGACAACTCATGGACTGTCTTGTGGAGATGTGAAAGTTTGGTCAACGTTGAGGACGATCATGTGGATCCCAAATCTCCATCAGTCCCATTGACTTGGTGGAAATTTGTGATTTTAGAACTAACCCTTGTAGAACTGAAATCACTCAACAAGATGGAAAATGTGGAGCGTGTCTGCCTCACTAAAACACACCGACTGTATTATCAAGCACCAAACTCTCCAAGACTCATTGGAAGTTTGGA